>NC_092341.1:21040000-21155000 GCF_046630445.1 Rutidosis leptorrhynchoides | reverse complement strand
ACGTTAACTTGACGTTAGCTTGACGTAACATGACGTTAACTTTACGTAGCATGATGTTAACTTGACGTTAGTTTGACGTTAACTTGACGTTAGCTTAACGTAACATGACGTTAACTTGACATTAACTTGACGTTAGCTTTATTGACGTTACAAGAATTGAAATTACAAGAATGTAAATGTTCATAAATGCATAAATAATAAATGTAACTCTTTCTTCAAGTCCTAGAGTCAAAGTAGCATCACATAGATAAGAGCAAGCTGATAAATCGTAACCTGAGACAAAGCATGCTAAAGTGTCAACCAAAAAGGTTGAGTGAAGTTCATAGGTTTAACAAAATAGTTTACCGTTGTTTAGACCACAAGATTTTTATTTATAAATGTAGATCTCACAGGGATCTAAAAGTAGTGCCAAGTTTGTGATATTTAGACTAAACAGTTTCAAAGTTTGCCCCGTGACAAGTTGTACTGTCCTTGCCGGTTTGAATCATTATTAAGTAATACAATGACTTGGTCAAATGTATCGGGGACGTTACTCCCGATAGGCCTACCCCCAATAATTAAGAATGCGTTATGTAAAAGCAATTAAAAATATCACAGTGGGGACTTGCAGGACATAGCCAGGTATAGCACAGTTTAATAGTTGGTACTTGTGTCTAAGTTGTAAATATTAAAAGAAGCATGTGTCTCACCCCAGTAAGTTTAAATAAATTGCGCAATAGTAAGTGGGGCTATGAAGTTCACCTTAGTAAGTAGGAGAAGAGTTTGTTATTCCACGGAATAGATGAGTTAGATGAATGTGAGCAGAAAGTCAACCTAATGACATTTAAGAGTAGTTAAATGTTTGCCCAAGTTTAAGTAAGTATGCAAGTGTTTAAGTGTAGTTCGTTGATGTTTCGCGAGGTGTATATAAAATACTATTAAATTTTACAAGAAAATACTATTAAATACGATACAATTTTACACAAGATATTTATTTATTTATAGAATGGATATACTTAAACCTTGCTACAACACTTATAGGCAGTGTACCTAATCGTACAGTAGTGTAGTTTTTAGTAAGTCCGGTTCGTTCCACAGGGAAAATCTTTAAACAAAGCTTAACGCTATATTAGTTTACTTTTATAAAAATACAAATATATATATAAGTAATATTATTATTATAAAGGGGGGTTTTTACCGTTTAATGACCGGTTTGTCGATTTTAAAACTTTAGTCGCAGTTAAAACCAAATGTAAAACAATAAATAAATACAAGACTTAATTTAAAGCGTAAAGTAAATAACGATAATGAAATTGCGATTAATAAAAATGCGATAAAATAAACTTGCGATAATTAAAAAGTACGATAATTAAAAGTGCAATTAAATACAATAACAATAAAAATGCGATAATTAGAAGTGCAATTAAATATAAAATAAAGGAAATTAAATATGAAATAAAAGAATTATGCTTATCTAAACTTTCGTAATCATGATGTTTGACGTGTTGATTTTAGTTTTATTGCCCATGGGTTAATTGTCCTTTGTCCTGGATTATTTAATATGTCCGTCTAGTTTTTGTCCATAACAGTCCATCAGTCATAAATATAAAGTGCGAGTGTCCTCGTCAAATTATCCTTATACCCGAAGTTAAATATTCCAACTAATTGGGGACTTAAACTGTAACAAGATTTTAATACTTTGTTTAATAATTACACCAGGATGTCGACTGAGTGTAACCCAAGGTTTTAATATTTTGTTATCAATTATACCAAGTGTCCTTGTACATAATTTCACCCCTGTTTTAATTATTCTAGTGACTATTAATCCATTCCCGTGTCCGGTTAAATGAACGATTATTCGTACATATAAATACCCCGCCCATCGTGTCCGATTGAGTGTATATGGTAATTTATAGGGACGCCCAATTGTAAATCTTTATATTAACATTAACAAACTATCATTTAGTTAAACAAATATAAAGCCCATTAATAGCCCATAGTCTAATTTCCACAAGTGTCGTTCTTTTGTCCAAACCCCAATTATGGTACAAAGTCCAATTACCCAATTTTAGTAATTAGCCCAACATAATGATTACTTCGGATTAAATAAGCATAATAATTACTTAGCTACGAGACATTAAATTAAAAAGGTTGAACATAACTTACAATGATTAAAAATAGCGTAGCGTTACACGGACAGAATTTCGACTTACACCCTTACAACATTCGCTAACATACCCTTATTATTAGAATTATAATTAAAATTAAAATTAAAATATAAATTATAAATATAAATATTACGTATGAATGGAGAAGAGAAAGATAGATGGATTTTGTGGTGCACCAAAGCTCGATTTTTATAGGCATGTGGGCTGGAACTGGGGCTCATGCGATCGCATGGATTTATGCCTTCCAGGCCATGCGATCGCATGGCCAGCTGGGGAGGCTCATATTTGGTTGTTTTCTTCTGCCGACGGTTTTATAAATAAATATAATATATTAAATAATTATAAGAATTATTTAAATATTATATTATATTTATGTGCATAGTTGACTTGTAATTTTTAGTCCGTTGCGTCGAGCGTTGAGAGTTGACTCTGGTCCCGGTTCTGGATTTTCGAACGTCCTTGCGTACAATTTAATATCTTGTACTTTGCGTTTTGAATCTTGTACTCTTGTAATTTCGAGACGTTTCTTATCAATAATTGGAACCTCTTGGATTGTATTTTGTACTTTTGAGCTTTTTGGTCGTTTGCATCTTCAATTCGTCGAATCTGTCTTTTGTCTTCACCTTTTATTATTTAAACGAATATCACTTGTAAATAGAACAATTACAACTAAAAGCTTGTCTTTTCTTGAGGAATAATGCTATGAAATATATGTTCGTTTTTAGCATTATCAAATATTCCCACACTTGAGCATTGCTTGTCCTCAAGCAATATCGTCTTGAAATACTAGAATCACTTCTTTATTCTCCACACTTTGTACATCAGTGATTTCTATACGGCGGTATAAACAATGGTAGTAACGATAAGGTTTACAGTCCCACATGACTATAAAAATTTAGATCCATTAAGGAAATTGGATCTTTATGAAAACATTTGATCTTTTGAAAATTAAATCTAGTTTTTACCCTAGATAAGTTTTCCGGAATAACCCTTCACCGGTGTTTGCAAAATATTTTTGTGGGCTTGGTGGGTTTCAGATTTGAAAATTTTAGCTCAAAACTTGCGGTTTTGTGTCACCCACTTGCTAACCTTGTATTAGGAAAGCAACACGTCCAGTTTACTTGTCCCGTATATTACCTTTCGATAAACTACCGTCCGGTTGTAAAGGAAAGCGTTGAACAAGCAACTGTTAAGGCAATGTCCCCTGACATGCTTTTAATTATGGTCTATAACGTGTCGGACGCAATTACTATCCTTGGTAGGAGCAATAGTAAAGCTCACCCTTATAATTTTTCGGTCTGGCACAAGGTCCTGTCTTTGACCACTATGCAACCACCGTTCTTACGGTTGACACCCGATTTAGTTCAGGTGACCTAATGAATTCCAGGTGAATTCCTAGGATTTTACGTTCAATGGTAATGAACGCATTGAAAATAGGGTTTTCAAAAAACAAATCGGTTTGTAATTTTGATCAAAATATTTTCTCGTTCAAGCTCGAGTTTAGATATCATTGAATTCCTTGAGTTTGTAATTCTCAATCTTTAAGGTCAATCTCAAGGATTGAGTAATATCAGGCTTAAAAGCTGTTTTTTGATCTTTTAAGGAGATTATCCTTTCTGGGGATCTGATTCATTAGTCTTATCAAGCTAATTTGCATGGTGCCCCCCCATTGTACGAGATAAATCCTTCTCATGGTTAGGATAAATCTGACCACTTGGCGACCCTGTTTAATGCTGAGGTCCGTGAATTTCCTGCTGATTTTAGTGATGACTTTTCTAGATTTTTCGTCAACCTACAGCTGGTCTGGACGACAACTTCTTGACCTAAATCAAGAAGCGCGTGTCTTTTTCGGAAGACTTTACTTCCTTTTAATGATGGAATTGATTCATCGTGTAGATCCATCTCTTCTTTTCTTTCATCGGGTAAAATAGTTTAGTTTAGTCCAAAGCAAAAGTATTTTCAGTTTATTTGTTACAGAAATATGTGACATATGTTTAAGATAACTTGGTAATTTTTCCCACACTTGGCTTTTATTTTCCTTTTTATTGTTCTCTATTCCATTTTAAATGAATTTTAACATTTTGGTTTGTTTCTCAATTTATGTCCTTTCCGAGGTAACAATAATTTCGGTGTTAACACCTAGTTTTATCGTTCATAAATATGTATAAACATGATTTTGAGTTCATTTAATTGAAAATTTTGAAAAATTTTACTAGAATTGGGTAGTGAGTATATAAGACTAGGGCTGTTCTTTATTATCAGAGAGCACTAGATTCTAATACAACTACTACGTTACTAGTATTTTTAATGGTAACCAAGTGTATAAAGATAAAATTTTTAAAAATCCGAAAGAATTTAACCCCTTCCCACACTTAAGATCTTGCAATGCCCTCATTTGCAAGAAATCAGTACAATTTAAATTATTGAGGGTGATTAGCGTAGAAATGATTAAATTTTACCAAAGTTTCCAAACATATTGGCGTTTGTTTGCTGAATGATAAATGGTGCATATCATTTGTTCATTTCGTCTGTTGTTACATCACATTTATTTGTCATCTTGTCGTCAAAATTAGTAGCTTTTGCTGAACTTAATGCCAGTCTTTGAAAATGCGCTGTTTTACCCTGTTTTGTACAATCGACAATATACATACATACAAATATAATCATGCATGGCAATTTGAAATGGGACTTAATATCCCACTTTCAAATTCTAAATATGAAATATTAGTACACAATAATAATAAAATAATAAAAATTACACAAATATATCCAATAACATAAGTTTAAACATGAAAAAGTCAAAAGATAAAAACATAAAAATCATAAAAATAACCAAATGGAACTAAATCAGTCTGGATAGGGGTTCCAGTTCATCTCATCGGGTGGGTTCCATTGTTGGTTATAGGTGTTCTGATAGGCTTGGTTATAGTCATACCGGTTAAAGGGTGGTCGGATATCGGGGCTATGTGGCGGAAAATGAGCAGGTCGAGTAGGTACATAGTTATTTGGTACCTGATATGATAGCTGGCTCATGATTTGGTGCTGATGAACTAACCAGCTATCATGTTGGCGTCACCTATAATCCTCGTATACTCGCTCGGAGTTCCACTGCTCATACATACTATGTCTGGCCGCGTTCGTCATTGCTTCCTCATCTATACGAACGTGGACGTCAAGAATAGCATCTCGAAAGACATCCCTAATGTCTTCCGCCTCCTCCATTTCCTCGTCTGAGCCTCTCTCTACCTGAGGATGAGATCCCTCATAGGGTACTGCCTGGTTACGTCTACTTTTCAATACCTTAGCACCCACATAAACTTTCAATCCTAAGGGCTCAACCTGTTCTCTACAAAGCTGTAATGGACCCCCTTGGTTCCTATCAACACCTAAATACTCTCCAATGAGAGTCACAAAAATACCTCCTCCTATTATACTCCCGTCCTGCATTCCCTCTACCATTTTAGATAAATAAAAAGCAATACAGTAAGGGATATTGACAAAGCTTCTAGGATCCCGAATACACTTTAGGTAGAATAAATCATGTAAGGTAATTTTTTTCTTTATTATGACCTCTCTGTGTAATCGAGTTAGCCAAAAATCTATGAATAATACGAAGCTCGGCTCTGTCAATATGTGTATAGGAGTGTCCTCCTGCTCGTGTAAAAACATCAAAATGTGACATACGCCTCCAAATGGCGTCAGCGTCAAAGTTACTATCTACCCTTTCACCATAATGAATCAAATTTGTACAATCGGGTAATAGCAACTCACCAGGAGTATATATCTGTAAGGCCCTGACCATGTCCAACATGAACATTCTGTACATCCTACCGCCAAGGATAAACCTAAGAAATCTTCTATCATCTATTCTAACTATATTTACATCAAGTGATACAGTACTCATCAACTCAACACACCATTCCTTATATACAGGTCTACGAATGGTGAAAAGATGTTTCCAATCTGTAAAAGAAGAACTGCCATACCTTTGAACTAAAAGCTGTCTAACACGGTCAGCTAGATGGACCGTTTCCAAAGGGGCCCAATCGATTACCCTTGGCACCTCTACATTTTTTGTTACCAATTTGAATTTGTTCCTTTGATATGTCTCGTAATCTCTCCATCTCCTATCAAATCTCAGATTAGGATGCAGAGTGTGCTCAGGAATCGTTGGGAATTCTACTGGCGGCCTCATTGGGAATACTATGAATTCATCAACAAACTGTACCGGGTCATAATAAGGTATGTGCTGATCAGGCTGTTGTTGTTCCTGTTGTGGTTCTTGTTCGTGTTGCATTTCTGGTTCTGGTTCTGGTGCTGGTCGTCTAGATGATGATGCTCCTGAACCTCCAGTATCGGCTTTCTGCAAAACACATTAAACACAAAATTTGTGCATCCAAATATGCATTAGTGTTAGCAAAATAACAACTTAAAACAATCACTATAACATGTTAAATCAAAATTAAACTTATACACATTTTCACAATTTTTCTCAATTCTACATTTTTCAAATAAGCACATATGAAAATGTATACAAAGTTCATAAGCTTTTAACTCAAATAACATGTCAAAATATTCATTACTAATAATTAAACAAGTCTCAAATGGCAATTACATCAAATTAATCAAGTTCATGAATTTTGGACTTAAAAAGTCCACTTTAATCTCCAAAAATCATGTTTAGGATCATTGTTTGGATCATTTAACTATCTAAACATGTTACACTACTCAATTTAGCAATAATTCATGACAAAAATCGGCCATAACCTGTTTATATCAAAAAGCCCCAAATTGCTCAAGAAAACAAACCCTAGATTTCTAAAATTTTTGAAGTTTTTGGCTTCAAATCACGTTAAATAGCATCAATCTAGGTTATACATGCATAAAATACTAACAATTTAACACTAATTACACTAGAAATTAACAAAATTGCATTAGGTAAAAAATTGGTAATTATCACAAAAACTAGGAATTTATAGAGTTTAGGGGTGTAATTTTTACCAATTTGCTGAAGAATGAGAATCTAGGCATGATTAGAGCAAGAAAAATGACGAATTACGGTGAATTTTGGTGAAATTTGAAGAGAATTTGAGTGTGTTTTCGGGTATGTGTGTGTTTTTGTGGAGAAAGACAGACCAGTCGACTGTCTTGTATCAGGTCTGATTTTTGCCTCCATGCGATCGCATGGAGGTATAGTGAAAATCCCATGCGATCGCATGGGGGTCCGGGTATAGTGTTTTCAGCTTTTTTTTTTTTTTTTTTTTTTTTTAACTTTAACTTATAAAACAATTAAGTGATTAATTTTAAAATTTCGTTTCCCTTTTTCTTAGGACGAGCTCATTTCGGATCGATGTCCTAGTCCGTCCTTCGACAAAATTTTAAAATTTGTCTTTTTCAAGCGATTGTTTTAAAAGCTTAGATTTTTGGGTTTTTTTAATTTTTTTGGCATACCTTACTTCAATAAGATTAAAAATAGTGATAATAAAAGTTCTCGTCCCTCCCTTGGGTAAAGCAATTTCGGTTCAAAGACCTAGTCTTCAACTTACGACGAATTTTAAAAATCGTATTTTTAACTTAATGAGATAAAGTAAATTTTTGTTTTTAAATTCACACAACTTAAATATAAAATTCAAAATTAATATTAAAAATTCACACCAAACTTAAAATTTGAAATGTATAAAATTAAAAATTCATATTTTAAAAATTAAAAATTCACACCAAACTTAAAATTTGAAAATTCATATTATAAATTCACACCAAACTTATATTAATTTTTACAATTTTAAATATATTGTTTTTACAAAGTTTACAATATTAATTTAAGATTTATATATTAATTTTAAAAACATGGTAAAAATAAAATTAAAAATCTTTTTGGCTTTTATCCCACTTTAATCAATCAAATATTATCAAAAATATGCGCCCCTCTTTTCAGTAAAGTAATTTCGGTTCCATGACCTAATTTAACTCATGACGAATTTTTGAAATATTTTGGGTTGATTGATTAAAGATATTTATACCTTAAGAATAAACGTTAAATTTCGCAGTGACGTAATAAATTTTTGAATGATATCAATAATTTCGGTCGCCAAACCTAATTTTATTCAATACCAATTTAATACTTTATAGCGAACAAATTAGAGTTTATTATCAAAAGGTTAAAAATAAAAATAATAAAAACTGTACAAAAATACCTGTGAAATAGATTTCTTAGTTATATGAGCTATCCCATTCATAAGATAGTCGGTTTAATTGGTTTTCCATGGCTACATAGGCGTAACCTCGAGCATTCAGAGTTTTTTCTTCTAAACATACGAATGGTCCGTCTCTGCATAAAGTAACAAATTCGGTATTTGAATAGGTTTGATTATTTGAACATTTACCTCCATGTGACCATTTTCCGCATTTGTGACATCATTCTAGGTGTCGTGCTCTTCTTTTCGCTGCGGATTTTGATTTTCCTTTACCAAATTGTAACTTATTATCTTCGCATATGGATTCTTTTCTAACTCCGTCCAATCTTTCTCTGATTACTGATACTATTTCACTCGGAAGTGTGTCATTATTACGTTTAGTGATCAAAGCGTGTAGCATTAGACCATGGTTTAGTTCACAGGCAGTCTTCATTTCCTAAAAAAAATAAAAATTCAGAATGGGGGGAGAAGACTAGTTCTTTAGGGTCTGCTAGGGAAAGACCATTCGGGTTCCATTTTCGAGAACTACATGAAAACAGACAATCTAACTCTAACAGAAATACATATTATCCTTTAAAAACTTGATTCTCCCCACACTTAGTTAGCTGTGGTGTTGAAATTGTGATTAACTTCGTTGTCGACTTCCATCGGACTATCTATGTAGTGTTTAACTCTGTGACCATTAACTTTAAATTCAATCCCATTTGAATTTATCAATTCTACTGTTCCGTATGGAAAAACTCTTTTGACTATGAATGGTCCAGACCATCTTGATTTCAATTTTCCAGGAAATAGCTTGAATCGTGAATTGAAAAGAAGAACTCTGTCTCCTTCTTTAAATTCTTTTAAACTTCTGATTCTTTTATCATGCCATTTCTTCGTTCTTTCCTTATAGATTAACGAATTTTCGTATGCTTCATGTCTTAATTCTTCTAATTCGTTTAGTTGACTTAATCGTAGACGTCCAGCTTCATGTAAATCAAGATTACATGTCTTCAAAGCCCAAAATGCTTTGTGTTCAATTTCTACTGGAAGATGACATGCTTTTCCATAAACAAGTCTAAAAGGTGTGGTTCCAATTGGAGTTTTGTAGGCTGTTCTAAAAGCCCAGAGTGCATCCTCTAATTTAATGGACCATTCCTTCGGATTTGATCCTACGGTTTTCTCTAGAATACGTTTTAAAGCTCGGTTGGTATTTTCAACTTGTCCACTTGTTTGTGGATGATATGCGGTGGAGATTTTATGAGTTACTCCATATCTTTTAAGAACTTTCTCAAGTTGATTATTACAGAAATGAGTACCCTGATCACTTATTAAAGCTTTCGGTGTTCCAAACCTTGCAACACAGTAAGGGATATTGACAAAGCTTCTAGGATCCCGAATACACTTTAGGTAGAATAAATCATATAAGGTAATTTTTTCTTTATTATGACCTCTTTGTGTAATCGAGTTAGCCAAAAATCTATGAATAATACGAAGCTCGGCTCTGTCAATATGTGTATAGGAGTGTCCTCCTGCTCGTGTAAAAACATCAAAATGTGACATACGCCTCCAAATGGCGTCAGCGTCAAAGTTACTATCTACCCGTTCACCATAATGAATCAAGTTTGTACAATCGGGTAATAGCAACTCACCAGGAGTATATATCTGTAAGGCCCTAACCATGTCCAGCATGAACATTCTGTACATCCTACCGCCAAGGATAAACCTAAGAAATCTTCTATCATCTATTCTAACTATATTTGTATCAAGTGATACAGTACTCATCAACTCAACACACCATTCCTTATATACAGGTCTACGAATGGTGAAAAGACGTTCCCAATCTGTAAAAGAAGAACTGCCATACCTTTGAACTAAAAGCTGTCTAACACGGTCAGCTAGATGGACCGTTTCCAAAGGGGCCCAATCAATTACCCTTGGCACCTCTACATTTTTTGTTACCAATTTGAATTTGTTCCTTTGATATGTCTCGTAATCTCTCCATCTTCTATCAAATCTCAGATTAGGATGTAGAGTGTGCTCAGGAATCGTTGGGAATTCTACTGGCGGCCTCATTGGGAATACTATGAATTCATCAACAAACTGTACCGGATCATAATAAGGTATGTGCTGATCAGGCTGTTGTTGTTCCTGTTGTGGTTCTTGTTCGTGTTGCATTTCTGGTTCTGGTGCTGGTGCTGGTCGTCTAGAAGATGATGCTCCTGAACCTCCAGTATCGGCTTTCTGCAAAACACATTAAACACAAAATTTGTGCATCCAAATATGCATTAGTGTTAGCAAAATAACAACTTAAAACAATCACTATAACATGTTAAATCAAAATTAAACTTATACACATTTTCACAATTTTTCACAATTCTACACTTTTCAAATAAGCACATATGAAAATGTATACAAAATTCATAAGCATTTAACTCAAATAACATGTCAAAATATTCATTACTAATAATTAAACAAGTCTCAAATGGAAAATATATCAAATTAATCAAGTTCATGAATTTTGGACTTAAAAAGTCCACTTTAATCTCCAAAAATCATGTTTAGGATCATTGTTTGGATCATTTAACTATCTAAACATGTTACACTACTCAATTTAGCAATAATTCATGACAAAAATCGGCCATAACCTGTTTATATCAAAAAGCCCCAAATTGGTCAAGAACACAAACCCTAGATTTCTAAAAATTTTGAAGTTTTTGGCTTCAAATCATGTTAAATAGCATCAATCTAGGTTATACATGCATAAAATACTAACAATTTAACACTAATTACACTAGAAATTAACAAAATTGCATTAGGTAAAAAATTGGTAATTATCACAAAAACTAGGAATTTATAGAGTTTAGAGGTGTAATTTTTATCAATTTGCTGAAGAATGAGAATCTAGGCATGATTAGAGCAAGAAAAATGACGAATTACGGTGGAAAAATGGCGAAAATTGGTGAATTTTTGGGTGAGTTTCGTGAATGTGTGTGTGTTGTGGTGAGGAAGACAGAACAGGCTGCTGTATGTATCAGGCCTGCATTTGGTCCCCATGCGATCGCATGGGTTCCAAGTGCAAACCCCATGCGATCGCATGGGGTGCCGGCTACAGTGATTTCTGATTTTTTTTTTTTTTTATAAAACCTTATACTTTATAAAACTTATAATTAATTAAATTTTAAAAATTTGGTTTCCTTTAGGAGCGAGGGCGTTTCGGATCGTTGTCCTAGTCTGTCCCTCGACAAAATTTTAAAATTTGTCAAATCAAAGCGCGGTTTTTAAAAGTAAAGATTTTTGGGTTTTTTTAATGTTTTTGGCATACTTTAATTCAATAAGATTAAAAATAATGATAATAAAAGTTCTCGTCCCTCCCTCGGGTAAAGCAATTTCGGTTCAAAGACCTAGTCTTCAACTCACGACGAATTTTAAAAATCATATTTTTAACTTAATGAGATAAAGTAAATTTTTGTTTTTAAATTCACACAATTTAAATATAAAATTCAAAATTAATATTAAAATTTTCACACCAAACTTACAATTTAAAATGCATAAAATTAAAATTCATATTTTAAAAATTAAAAATTCACACCAAACTTAATTTAAAAATTCATATTATAAATTCACACCAAACTTAATTTAAAAATTCATATTATAAATTCACACCAAACTTATATTAATTTTTCAAATATTTACAATTTTAAATATATTGATTTTACAAAGTTTACAATATTAATTTAAGATTTATATATTAATTTTAAAAACATGGTAAAAATAAAATTAAAAATCTTTTTGGCTTTTTATCCCACTTTAATTAATCAAATATTATCAAAAATATGCGCCCCTCTTTTCGGTAAAGTAATTTTGGTTCCAAGACCTAATTTAACTCATGACGAATTTTTGAAATATTTTGGGTTGATTGATTAAAGATATTTATACCTTAAGAATAAACGTTAAATTTCGCAGTGATGTAATAAATTTTTGAATTATATCAATAATTTCGGTCGCCAAACCTAATTTTATTCAATACCAATTTAATACTTTATAGCGAACAAATTAGCGTTTATTATCAAAAGGTTAAAAATAAAAAAAATAAAATAAAAACTGTACAAACATACCTGTGAAATAGATTTCTTAGTTATATGATCTATCCCATTCATAAGATAGTCGGTTTAATTGGTTTTCCATAGCTACATAGGCGTAACCTTGAGCATTCAGTGTCTTTTCTTCTAAACATATGAACGGTCCGTCTCTGCATAAAGTAACAAATTCGGTGTTTGAATAGGTTTGATTATTTGAACATTTACCTCCATGTGACCATTTTCCGCATTTGTGACATCTTTCTAGGTGTCGTGCTCTTCTTTTTGCTGCGGATTTTGATTTTCCTTTACCAAATTGTAACTTATTATCTTCGCATCTGGATTCTTTTCTAACTCCGTCCATTCTTTCTCTGATTACTGATACTATTTCACTCGGAAGTGTGTCATTATTACATTTAGTGATCAAAGCGTGTAGCATTAGACCATGGTTTAGTTCACAGGCAGTCTTCATTTCCTAAAAAAAATAAAAATTCAGAATGGGGGGAGAAGACTAGTTCTTTAGGGTCTGCTAGGGAAAGACCATTCAGGTTCCATTTTCGAGAACTACACGAAAACAGACAATCTAACTCTAACAGAAATACATAAACCCCTTGATTCTCCCCACACTTAGTTAGCTGTGGTGTCGAAATTGTGATTAACTTCATTGTCGACTTCCATCGGACTATCTATGTAGTGTTTAACTCTGTGACCATTAACTTTAAATTCAATCCCATTTGAATTTATTAATTCTATCGTTCCGTATGGGAAAACTCTTTTGACTATGAATGGTCCAGACCATCTTGATTTCAATTTTCCAGGAAATAGCTTGAATCGTGAATTGAAAAGAAGAACTCTGTCTCCTTCTTTATATTCTTTTGAACTTCTGATTCTTTTATCATGCCATTTCTTCGTTCTTTCTTTATAGGTTAACGAATTTTCGTATGCTTCATGTCTTAATTCTTCTAATTCGTTTAGTTGACTTAATCGTAGACGTCCGGCTTCATGTAAATCAAGATGTAACACCCGAATATTTCATATGCGAGAATATATATATATGTACATATGTATGTATATACAGTGGAGATATTTAGATATACATGTGTATATGGTTCGGGTTGCGTATGAATTCATGTATATATATAGTTGGAACGAGAGATACGCGGTGTACGATAGTGTACGTTGCATGTACGCGTGGGAATATGCGTATATAAGGTGGTGGTTACGCATGCATGCAAGATTATTGGTAAGGGTTCGTTCTAGGGTCTTCTAGAAGGGTTTGCTTGCATAAATAAGTCGGGATTGGAGCGTACGAGTGGAATTATGAGACGGGGACTTGGTTAGACGAAAATGGAAGAAAATGTATTGTGGGTCGCGCCGCGAAGGCTGTGGTCGCGCCGCGATGATTAAGAGCAAAACTGGATCAGAACACTAGTAATTTGAAGCACCAGCTGCAGCACGTTGTCGCGCCGCGACAAGTAGGGTCGCGCCGCGACCAGCCTGGTTCCAGACCCGATTTTCAGCTTTAAATGGGGTGTGTTCAGGGGTAAAACCGTCATTTCGCATATGGATCAGTTTGTGGGATAAATCTCAGCCACCCATCTCATTCATTTCATTTCCTTTTTCATTTTTCTTCCATTTATTCTCTCAAAACATAAATCCTCTTTGGATTCAAGTGAAGATTTGGGGTTCAAGACTTGTGATTCGATCTTTGGCGTAGTTGGAAAGTGTGTTCTCCTCGTTCTTGGCTACGTGGTGATACTAGTGGTAAGCTCTAACTCCGAAATTCGTTTTTGTGTTCATCATTCAAATTTAGGGCTTTTGATTGTATGATTCTTAGATGGAACCCATTTAGTTGTTAATTGGAGATTAACACCAATATTCGGGTTTATGGTTATTATTGGCGGTTTTGCGTTTAGTGTGCAAGTTTATGCTTGTAAAACTTGTAAATGGTGAGATTTTGACTTAATTGGTTAAAATTAGGGTTTTGGTGTCAAAATGGGTGAGACACGTGTTTAACACTTGTGCTCGGGTTTAATTGGCATATTAGGACCATTATCACTTGTGTTAGTGAATTTTGGTTAAGTTTGGGCGCGGTTTGTACTTGGAAGTGCATTTGGGTCGAATTTGCACTAAGTGTCGAATTGGGTTGGTTTGTAAATCCAATCTAATTGTGTTGTGGTATTTATGATAATGGTTTAGGTACTTCCCATTGGCGTGTTGCGGACTACTTGGAAGCATTTCTCAAGACTTCAAGGTGAGTGTTAATATCCTATGTGCATATGTATGTGTAGGATGGGTGCGGGTCGGGTGAAGTGATTCTCGGCTATAGAGCTCACTTCACATATAGGTGGATTTCATGGACTTTTGTATTGGTCCAATTGGCACGGTTGTGCGTTTTGGTTGACCACCTTTTGACGAGGTGCACACTTGGTGTGTACGTTATCACATGGGCGTGTGATGTGGATTATATAACCCCAATGGCGAAGGGTCAACATTGTGAGTGGAATAATTATGCGTGTGCGTATATAACGTATTTGTTTGTGTGTACGAATGTGGAATTGTCGCGGTGTTTAAGACACCACATTCAAAGTAGTGAGTAGTATTGTCGCGGTGTTTAAGACACTACTCATTGTTGGATTGACGAGTAGTATTGTCGCGGTGTTTAAGACACTACTCATTGTATAATTGACGTGTGGTATTGTCGCGGTGTTTAAGACACCACATCGTCATGGGAGTGGAAATGTCGCGGTGTTCAAGACACCACTCATTGTTTTGATTGATGTGTGGATTCGTCGCGGTGTTTAAGATGCCACATTGTCATTAGGGTGAGTTAGTCGCGGTGTTCAAGACATCACCCGGGGGATTAGTGATTACGCGGTGTGTAAGTAACACTAGTGGATGTTGTGAACTCCAACGGACTTTCAAGTACCGTTCCCTTGTATGCTTGGTCGACCATGGTTATTGTGTTGTAAGCGTAAGCAAATTATGTTATTCGAGAGATATATACATATATATACATATATATTGTATACATATAATGTTGTATTGTCGTGTTGTAGCTAACCCTCCGGGTGTAGCTTATTGGCATTGTTCACATCGTTGTTGGCAAACTTATATTTTGTTGATGTATCTTTAGCTCATTGCTTAGTGATCTTACGGTATGCTTAGACTAGCCTGCCTTTATGTTTGGATGCTCCGGTATGTGGTATTTGCTATTTTGTGGCGTGTCCATTTTATGCATATATATGTATGTAGTATATTCTCACTCACTAAGCGTTAGCTTACCCTCTCGTTGTTGATATTTTTATAGGTTCGCATGCTTGGCTGCTCGGGTAAGCTTGGGAATTAGAGATCTCGGCTAGGTTGCTTTAGAAGATCTTGCTTTTGGACTCGATTAGGATTTGGGTAGCGTAGTCCCAAATCACCATGCTCGGTTTTGTGTAAACGTAACTAGTCGGGTCATAATGATTATAACCGGTTTACGATTTAATTAATGAACCATTGTATTAAGGAGTTTAAATCATTAATGTATGTTTTAAGTTCGATGAACTTACCTTGATAACAAATACGTTTTGGAATATGTGTAATGGGACCTAAAGTATTATTTAACGCGTATTAAAAGGAAAAATTTTTATGGGCCGGTTTTAATACGGGTTGGGTTGTTTCAAGTGGTATCAGAGCATGGTCTAAGGGATTTAGGTGACTTGAGATAGGTGCCTAGACTTAGACTTTTGTGTGTGCTTAATTTGTTGCGGGACTTGTAGGAGTACGGGTCGGAATAGGTTATAGTTAGTGCCTTGTTTGTAGGTGGACTAACGTTTATATTAGTAATGCGGATATTATTAATATATTATTGTGTTGTGATAATAATTCTTGCGGGTGCTTATATCGCGTAGAATTTGCGTTGTGTTGGTTTATATCATCGAGCGAAGCGGTCGTTGTACTAACGAGTCGATACGGCGTGTGTGCGTAATAAGGACTTGCAAACCTTATTACGGGTGCAAATCGTGTCAAACAAGTGATGTACGACGGGTGTTGAGCAAGATGGGGCGGTGTTGTGGGTATGGTGTTATACGTTCGTGGACTAATCATTTTGCATTCTTTAGAATGGCGACGCGAAACGAGATCGAGACGAATGACGAAGAGTTTAATACTAGAGTTGCGGCCGCCGTTGCGGAGCAAATGAGTGCGTTGGATGAAAGAATGGATAGGAGGTATTCCAAATTTCAGGGTAGTAGTGAAATAGAGCGTTGTCTTAAGGGCTTCATGAGGACTAAACCCCCGATGTACGATGGAAAACCGGATCCTTTGGTAAGCACAACTTGGATCTCGGATGTCGAATGGTGTTTTCGTACTAATGAATGCCCTCCTGAGAAGAGGACAAGACTCGCTACTAGCATGTTGCGGGATAGGGCAAAGGATTGGTTGGATGGTAAGATTGATCTTATCGGTGGTGAACCGTTTATGGCGTTATCGTAGGACGGGTTTAAGAAGGAATTCTTTGAGGAATTCTGAACTTCAGCCGATTTATCGGAAATGCGTAATGAGTTGCGAAATTCGCAACAGGGTTCTATGGATTTGAATACTCTCAAGACGACCTTTATGGCGAAGGCTCATTTTTGCCCGGAGTATTTGGGGAATGATCGGTTGTTGATGGAGGATTTCTATCGAACCTTGAATGATGACTTGAGGAATAAGATTAGCCGGGGTCACGCGAAATCGTTTGCGGAATTATTCGCCGTGGCTAGAGGTTTCGAGTCGTATTCACGATCAAAGAAGGGTGAACCTTCGAGCGAGAGAAGGGTTGTTTCGCATGGTGCTCTGAGTAAGAGGACTAAGGGTCCGAGTGTGAGCACGGGTGGTACACGGACGGGTATATTGGATTCTAGTGCGTCTAGATGTTACAATTGTGGCATAAGGGGTCACAAGTCGTGGGAATGTTCGGTACCAAAAGGCGATGGCATGGTGTGCTTCAATTGCCAAGAAGAAGGACATCGTAAGTCGGAATGTCCCAAGTTAGCGGGGACGGGGCCGGCAAGGAGACGTTAAGGTACGTTTCGTTTTAATAAATATGTCTTTTGATTATTTATTAAGTGCCGTTTGAAGTTGAGTTTATTAAATGCATTGTGTTGTGCATGTTATTGATATGGGTGACGTTCCTAATGGAAGTACCCTATGACGACGTGTTGATTGACGGGCGAAGGGCGTAAGACTTGGTGTAACCAAGCATTCCTTGATATTTGTAAAATGTTTCTACCAAGCCATGGAAATGGGTTGGTGTTCGGTTGTTAAGCGCGTGTTCGCTTTTGTGTTGAGGTCGATGAACCGTGAGGTTCGACGGGTGGGCTGAAACCCTTGAGATCGAGTGTTTTGAATCTCGATGTATGTTGGTAATGGAGTCTTTATGACGCGACATTAGGTGCCTCTTTTATACCTACTAGCGTGGTGTTCGACTCCGATTATGTTGCGGTTACATTGTACTTAGGGTACCGAAGTGAAATCCTTAGGTACATGAGTGACTAGGTGTAATTTGACAAACTAAAGCAATTGGATGATTGCGAAGGTATGGTTTGTGTAATCGTGGTACACTTTTTGCTCGAAGTGTTTAAGGATTGATTGAAATCCTTTGTGTGCTCAAGGATGGAGCAAGATATGGTGACGGGTCGTGTGAGCCCAATCTTTGTAAAGTCTACCTTAGGTAGCATTGTACGGTTGTACGAGTTGTGGATATGGGACGTAGTTCCAAATGGGGGAGTTACACTCCCGCACGAGGAAGTTTTAGTGTGAGATTTCGGATGATGCTTTTGGTAGATCCGGAAAATGTTGTCGAGACCTGATTTTGGTCGATTTGTGGTAGATTACAATTTCGGATAAATTGTATTTATGGTTTGGATTTGAATTATCACCGAGGTGGTAATGTGGTAAATCTCGATTGAGAGATAATGGACGTGTTTGGCGAGCAAGGTGAAATCCTTCGGTTAAGGGAGGTGTGTGTCGGATTCTCTTCTAGAGAATAATTGTTTTGTGCCTATGTTTGATATAGGTGGTTCTTGCTCGTGTATGTGAATGGTTAGTGGTATCCGTTAGGATTCACTATGGCGTAGCAGAGCGCGATGTTACGCTACTCGTCGTTCGAGGCCAAAAGGGCGTTGATTGATGAAGCATGACTTTCGAGTCCGCTGACTTCATCATGGTATTGGTGATTGATGAAGCATGACCTTTAGGGTCCGCTGACTTCATCATGGTAGTATGCGATTGGTGGAGCATGACCTTCGGGGTCCGCTGATTTCATCATGAGCGAGGTGTTATATCGGTGAAGCATGACTTTCGGAGTCCGCTGACTTCATCCGGTGTTGAGATTGGTGAAGCATGACCTTCGGGGTCCGCTGACTTCATCATGGGATTATTGATTGGTGAAGCATGATATTCGGGTTCGCTGACTTCATCATGGTAGTGAATTGCGTGTAGTTCGGATTCACTAAGGCGCGTGTGTTTTCGGCCAGCCTTCGTGTTGTGTGATCTGTCGGTTGTTTTATACACCGATGGTGGGGTCGTAAGGACCGTGATGTTGATCTGTTGGTTGTTTTATACACCAATGGTGGGGTCGTAAGGACCGTGTTGTGTGATCTATCGGTTGTTTTATACGCCGATGGTGGGGTCGTGAGGACCATGTTGTGGAATTAGTGATGCGATAGCCGTGTTTCGCTCACATGTTGTTACGGGTGTGACGAGAGTTGATTTTGTACACCTCGGGTTTAGCGTTGCCATGATCGTTTTGGGCGCTATTGGTTGTAGCCGTCTGATTTTGATGTTACGGTAGTTGGGTGTGGGTCGTATTGCGCACTACAAGGGATGTATAGTGATTGGTGTTGTCCGTAAGGATTCGTTTGGTTCGGTCTTCATCGTTTCGGATTGTTGACCTTAGGTTTGAGACTTGGTTGCTTTTAGCATTGTACTTGGTATGGTACGCGAGGAGTTGAAATCTCGGTACGAGAATGGTTGGGTTTTCCCGATGTGAGGGTTTGAGTTGGTGCTAGTGCTCGGAATTGTGTAATGTGATAAATCGCGGATGACGAATTTGTCGTTAAGGGTAACTCTTTGAGGAGAATTGTCTAAGGGATCGTTGTAGACTTCGGTTGTTGCGGGTATTGTACGTCTCGGGATGCGAGCAAGTGTGTGATATGTCGTTGGATTAACCTTCGGGTTAGTGAAATTGTGGTAGAAGTCGGTTTGAAATGCATGTTCAAGGACCATTGAGTGTGGGTCCGTTTGGGTTCGTAACAAGGATCACGAGGACGTGATCAATTCTAAGTGGGGGAGAGTTGTAACACCCGAATATTTCATATGCGAGAATATATATATATGTACATATGTATGTATATACAGTGGAGATATTTAGATATACATGTGTATATGGTTCGGGTTGCGTATTAATTCATGTATATATATAGTTGGAACGAGAGATACGCGGTGTACGATAGTGTACGTTGCATGTACGCGTGGGAATATGCGTATATAAGGTGGTGGTTACGCACGCATGCAAGATTATTGGTAAGGGTTCGTTCTAGGGTCTTCTAGAAGGGTTTGCTTGCATAAATAAGTCGGGATTGGAGCGTACGAGTGGAATTATGAGACGGGGACTTGGTTAGACGAAAATGGAAGAAAATGTGTTGTGGGTCGCGCCGCGAAGGCTGTGGTCGCGCCGCGATGATTAAGAGCAAAACTGGATCAGAACACTAGTAATTTGAAGCACCAGCTGCAGCACGTTGTCGCGCCGCGACAAGTAGGGTCGCGCCGCGACCAGCCTGGTTCCAGACCCGATTTTCAGCTTTAAATGGGGTGTGTTCAGGGGTAAAACCGTCATTTCATATATGGATCAGTTTGTGGGATAAATCTCAGCCACCCATCTCATTCATTTCATTTCCTTTTTCATTTTTCTTCCATTTATTCTCTCAAAACATAAATCCTCTTTGGATTCAAGTGAAGATTTGGGGTTCAAGACTTGTGATTCGATTTTTGGCGTAGTTGGAAAGTGTGTTCTCCTCGTTCTTGGCTACGTGGTGATACTAGTGGTAAGCTCTAACTCCGAAATTCGTTTTTGTGTTCATCATTCAAATTTAGGGCTTTTGATTGTATGATTCTTAGATGGAACCCATTTAGTTGTTAATTGGAGATTAACACCAATATTCGGGTTTATGGTTGTTATTGGCGGTTTTGCGTTTAGTGTGCAAGTTTATGCTTGTAAAACTTGTAAATGGTGAGATTTTGACTTAATTGGTTAAAATTAGGGTTTTGGTGTCAAAATGGGTGAGACACGTGTTTAACACTTGTGCTCGGGTTTAATTGGCATATTAGGACCATTATCACTTGTGTTAGTGAATTTTGGTTAAGTTTGGGCGCGGTTTGTACTTGGAAGTGCATTTGGGTCGAATTTGCACTAAGTGTCGAATTGGGTTGGTTTGTAAATCCAATCTAATTGTGTTGTGGTATTTATGATAATGGTTTAGGTACTTCCCATTGGCGTGTTGCGGACTACTTGGAAGCATTTCTCAAGACTTCAAGGTGAGTGTTAATATCCTATGTGCATATGTATGTGTAGGATGGGTGCGGGTCGGGTGAAGTGATTCTCGGCTATAGAGCTCACTTCACATATAGGTGGATTTCATGGACTTTTGTATTGGTCCAATTGGCACGGTTGTGCGTTTTGGTTGACCACCTTTTGACGAGGTGCAAACTTGGTGTGTACGTTATCACATGGGCGTGTGATGTGGATTATATAACCCCAATGGCGAAGGGTCAACATTGTGAGTGGAATAATTATGCGTGTGCGTATATAATGTATTTGTTTGTGTGTACGAATGTGGAATTGTCGCGGTGTTTAAGACACCACATTCAAAGTAGTGAGTAGTATTGTCGCGGTGTTTAAGACACTACTCATTGTTGGATTGACGAGTAGTATTGTCGCGGTGTTTAAGACACTACTCATTGTATAATTGACGTGTGGTATTGTCGCGGTGTTTAAGACACCACATCGTCATGGGAGTGGAAATGTCGCGGTGTTCAAGACACCACTCATTGTTTTGATTGATGTGTGGATTCGTCGCGGTGTTTAAGATGCCACATTGTCATTAGGGTGAGTTAGTCGCGGTGTTCAAGACATCACCCGGGGGATTAGTGATTACGCGGTGTGTAAGTAACACTAGTGGATGTTGTGAACTCCAACGGACTTTCAAGTACCGTTCCCTTGTATGCTTGGTCGACCATGGTTATTGTGTTGTAAGCGTAAGCAAATTATGTTATTCGAGAGATATATACATATATATACATATATATTGTATACATATAATGTTGTATTGTCGTGTTGTAGCTAACCCTCCGGGTGTAGCTTATTGGCATTGTTCACATCGTTGTTGGCAAACTTATATTTTGTTGATGTATCTTTAGCTCATTGCTTAGTGATCTTACGGTATGCTTAGACTAGCCTGCCTTTATGTTTGGATGCTCCGGTATGTGGTATTTGCTATTTTGTGGCGTGTCCATTTTATGCATATATATGTATGTAGTATATTCTCACTCACTAAGCGTTAGCTTACCCTCTCGTTGTTGATATTTTTATAGGTTCGCATGCTTGGCGGCTCGGGTAAGCTTGGGAATTAGAGATCTCGGCTAGGTTGCTTTAGAAGATCTTGCTTTTGGACTCGATTAGGATTTGGGTAGCGTAGTCCCAAATCACCATGCTCGGTTTTGTGTAAACGTAACTAGTTGGGTCATAATGATTATAACCGGTTTACGATTTAATTAATGAACCATTGTATTAAGGAGTTTAAATCATTAATGTATGTTTTAAGTTCGATGAACTTACCTTGATAACAAATACGTTTTGGAATATGTGTAATGGGACCTAAAGTATTATTTAACGCGTATTAAAAGGAAAAATTTTTATGGGCCGGTTTTAATACGGGTTGGGTTGTTTCACAAGATTACATGTCTTCAAAGCCCAAAATGCTTTGTGTTCAATTTCTACTGGAAGATGACATGCTTTTCCATAAACAAGTCTAAAAGGTGTGGTTCCAATTGGAGTTTTGTAGGCTGTTCTAAAAGCCCAGAGTGCATCCTCCAATTTAATGGACCATTCCTTCGGATTTGATCCTACGGTTTTCTCTAGAATACGTTTTAAAGCTCGGTTGGTATTTTCAACTTGTCCATTTGTTTGTGGATGATATGCGGTGGAGATTTTATGAGTTACTTCATATCTTTTAAGAACTTTCTCAAGTTGATTATTACAGAAATGAGTACCCCGATCACTTATTAAAGCTTTCGGTGTTCCAAACCTTGCAAAAAGACGTTTTAAAAAGTTGACTACAACTCGTGCATCGTTAGTTGGGAGAGCTTGTGCTTCCGCCCATTTAGATACATAATCAATGGCTACAAGTATATATAGATCATTATGAGATTTTGGAAATGGACCCATAAAGTCAATACCCCAAATGTCAAATACTTCACATACTTGGATGACATTTTGTGGCATTTCATCACGTTGACTTATTTTTCCGGCCCTTTGACAAGCATCGCAGGATTTGCAAAGAAGGTGTGCGTCTTTGTAAATTGTAGGCCAATAGAATCCAGCTTCACACACTTTTCTTGCTGTTAGTTGAGGCCCATAATGCCCTCCTGTTGGTCCTGTGTGACAATGGTTTAATATTTTACTAGCTTCATCTCCAAATACACATCGACGTATTATTCCATCGGGACAACTTTTAAACAGATGTGGATCTTCCCAAAAATAGTGTTTTATATCACTGAAGAATTTCTTTCGTCTTTGGTACGATAATCCTTTTTCAAGGAATCCACAAACTAAGTAGTTTGCATAGTCTGCAAATCATGGGATTTCTTTATAATCTATCTTCAATAGATATTCATCAGGAAAGTTGTCTTGTATGGCCGATTCATTTAGTACTTCTAATTCAGGATTTTCAAGACGAGAAAGATGATCAGCGGCGAGATTTTCTGCTCCTCTTTTATCTCGGATTTCAATATCAAACTCTTGTAAGAGTAAGATCCAACGGATTAATCTTGGTTTAGCATCTTGTTTTGAAAATAGGTATCTAAGAGCAGAATGGTCGGTATAGACCACCGTTTTTGCAAGAACGAGATATGATCGAAATTTGTCAAAAGCAAAGACAATAGCAAGGAGTTCTTTTTCAGTAGTTGTATAGTTCGTTTGTGCTCCTTGTAACGTCTTACTAGCATAATATATAGGTTGAAATCGTTTTTCAATCCTTTGTCCTAAAACGGCTCCCATTGCAAAATCACTTGCATCGCACATTAGTTCAAATGGTAGATTCCAATTTGGTGTTATCATGATCGGCGCATTAGTGAGTTTCTCTTTAAGAATATTAAAATATTTGATACATTCATCTGAAAAGATGAATGGAGCATCCTTTTCTAGGAGTTTATTCATAGGAGTGGCCATTTTAGAAAAATCTTTTATGAAACGTCGGTAAAAACCGGCATGCCCTAGAAAACTCCTAACTCCTCTAACATTGGTGGGATGTGGAAGTTTAGCAATTACATCTACTTTAGCTCTATCCACTTCAATTCCTTCTTTTGAAATTTTATGACCAAGAACGATGCCTTCTTTAACCATGAAATGGCATTTCTCCCAATTAAGAACTAGATTTGATTGTTCGCATCTAATAAGCATTCGTTCCAGATTAACTAGACATGATTCAAATGTATCACCGAAGACTGAAAAGTCATCCATGAAAACTTCCATGCATTCTTCTATCATGTCGTGAAAAATCGACATCATACATCTTTGAAAGGTTGCTGGGGCGTTGCAAAGTCCAAATGGCATGCGTTTGTAAGCAAAAGTACCATAAGGGCACGTGAATGTGGTTTTCTCTTGGTCCTCGGGTGCTATTGGAATTTGAAAATATTCGGAAAATCCATCTAGAAAACAATAGTAACTATTTCCGGCTAATCTTTCCAACATTTGATCTATGAAAGGTAAGGGAAAGTGATCTTTTCTGGTGGCGTCATTTAATTTTCTATAATCAATACACACACGCCATCCTGTTACAGTCCTAGTAGGAATAAGCTCATTTTTCTCATTTGTAATGACAGTCATGCCACCCTTCTTAGGCACGCATTGAACTGGGCTTACCCATGGACTATCAGAGATTGGATATATCAAACCTGCATCTAGTAGTTTAATAATCTCTTTCTTAACTACATCTTGCATATTAGGATTTAGTCTTCGTTGGCGTTGCACATACGTTTTATGACCTTCTTCCATAAGGATTTTATGTGTGCAATACGAAGGACTTATTCCTTTAATATCATGAATCTTCCATGCAATGGCTGGTTTATGGGCTTTCAACACAGAAATGAGTTGTGATTTCTCATTTTCAGTAAGAGAAGACGATATTATTACAGGTAATTCAGATTCATCATGTAAATAAGCATATTCCAAATGGTTTGGAAGTGGCTTTAACTCTAATTTCGGAGGTTCTTCTATCGATGATTTATATCGATATCTGTCTTCTTCTTTTAGCATTTGAATTTCTTCTGTTGTTGGTTCATATCCATTAGCTATAAGTGTAGCTAACATTTCAGCTTCATCAATTGGTTCATTACCTTCTCCTAAAGAACATTCTCCTGTTCCTTGTAATTCTGGAAATTCTTCTAATAATTCTGCATGTGAATCTATAGTTTGAATATAATAACATGTATCATCTGCAGATTGTGGTTGTTGCATTGCTCTATCAACTGAAAAGGTAACACTCTCGTCCTCTATACTTAGGGTCAATTTCTTACCGAACACGTCTATCATTTCTTTAGCCGTGTTTAAGAATGGTCTTCCTAATATGAGAGGAACTTGAGAATCTTCTTCCATGTCCAAAACAACAAAATCTACTGGAAATACTAAAGTACCAACTTTAACTAGCATGTTCTCCATTATCCCTCTAGGATATTTTATTGATCTATCGGCTAGTTGTATGCTTATTCGGGTTGGTTTCAATTCTCCAAGGTCTAGTTTAGCGTATAGTGAATATGGCATTAGATTTATACTAGCACCTAAGTCTGCCAATGCTTCTATTGAACTAAGACTACCCAGAAAATATGGAATTGTGAAACTTCCTGGATCAGATAGTTTTTCTGGTATCTTATTCAACAGCACTGCTGAACAATTAGCATTCATAGTAACAGCCGAGAGTTCTTCCATTTTCTTTCTATTTGAGATTAGATCTTTCAAGAATTTAGCATATCTAGGCATTCCTGAAATCACATCAATGAAAGGAAGATTTACATTTATCTGTTTAAACATATCCAAGAATTTGGATTGCTCGGCTTCAAGTTTCTCTTTCTTCATTTTACTCGGGTAAGGAAGTGGTGGTTGGTATGGTTTAACATAAGGTTTAGCCTTAACTGTGTTATCTTCATTAACCTTTTCAACTACCGATTCTGTTTCCTTATCTTGTTCAGGTTGTGGTTCTTGTGGAGTAGGAATAGCTTCATCAGAAGTTACAGGTATTTCAGGTGGTTTAAGTGCTGTACCACTTCTTGTGGTAATGGCTTTAGCTGTTTCATTCCGGGGGTTAGCATTTGTATCACTAGGTAGACTCCCCAGTTTTCTTTCACCTATTAACCTTGCTAGGTTACTTACTTCTTGTTCCAGATTTTGAATAGAAGCTTGTTGATTTCTAAATGCTTGAGCATTTTGTTCATTGGTTTGTTTTTGAGATGTGAAAAACTGCGTTTGAGTTTCAACTAGCTTCGTCATCATATCTTCTAAATTCGGCTTTTTATCATCGGTTTGTTGTGGTGGTTTGTTTTGAAAATTAGGTCTTTGCTGATTGTAAGTATTATTGGATACTTGTTGATTGCTAGGACCTTGTTGATTGTTGTATGGAATATTTCGGTTATAATTCTGGTTTTGAATGTAAATCGGTCTTGGCGGTTGATAATTATTCTGATAATTATTTCCAGGCCTTTGGTTTATGTATGAAATGTTCTCTCTTTGTTCCATTGTTAATTCAATACTGAGACAATCTTTTGTCAAATGTGGTCCTCCACACTGCTCACAACTAATTCGTATTGAGTGAATATCCTTAGTCATCTTTTCCATTCGTCTCTCGACAACATCTATCTTTGCGGAAATGGAATCTAAGTCATGGCTAGAATCGGCTCTAGCTGCTTTAGATTATCTAATGATATCTTTTTCTTGGTGCCACTCATGTGAGTGGGAAGCAGTGTTATCAATAATTTTGTAAGCATCAGTTTCGGTTTTCTTCATAATAGAACCACCAGCTGCTATATCTATGTCTTTCCTTGTAGTGATGTCGCATCCTTGGTAGAATATTTGTACTATTTGACAGGTGTCTAAACCATGTTGCGGACATCCTCTTAATAACTTTCCATATCTAGTCCATGCCTCATATAGAGTTTCATTCAGCTTCTGTGTAAACGTAACAATTTCTGCTTGAAGTCTTATGGCTTTAGATGCAGGAAAGAATTGTTTAAGAAATTTTTCAACTAAAACATCCCATGTATCGATCGCCCCTTCAGGTAACGATTCCAACCAATCTTTGGCTTCTCCCTTTAAAGTCCAGGGAAATAACATGAGATATATCTGTTCATCCTCAACTTCTCGGATTTTAAATAGTGTGCAGATCCTATTAAAGGTACGTAGATGTTCATTTGGATCTTCCTTCGGCGCACCACTAAATTGGCATTGATTAGTCACCATGTGTAGAATTTGTCCTTTTATTTCA
This sequence comes from Rutidosis leptorrhynchoides, assembly GCF_046630445.1. Lineage (NCBI taxonomy): Eukaryota > Viridiplantae > Streptophyta > Magnoliopsida > Asterales > Asteraceae > Rutidosis > Rutidosis leptorrhynchoides. Next base: position 21,127,821 of record NC_092341.1, on the reverse strand, counting down.
TAATCTGGCGCATTAATGTCTGGATGAGTAATTGCGTGACCTTGGCCAGTGCGTTTAGCTCTCATTCGGTCTTCCATACTTAAAGGTTCCAGATTCTCCATAATTGAATTTGTTGAATCGGAATCACTAGAGGATTCTGATTTAATGGTTCGTTCCTCAACAATCTCTGTTTGAATGATTGGTGGTTCCGGAGGAAAGTTTAGTGGTTCAGGATCTATGAATCGTTCCTGAATATTCTCCGGATTCTCAATTGTGAGGTCGGGTTCAAAAAATGGATTATCGGAAATTTGAACTGGAGTACTTGGTCGACTGGATGACGATTCTAAAGAAAAATCAACGGCAGTAATATTTGCTAAATGTCTTGATCTAGTTACAGGTGGTGAACGTACAAAAGGTGGTGAACGTCTTGCTCGGTGCATTCACTGAATATCCTATTAGTTTTTAAAAGGAAAGAAAAATTATAATAAGTTATCCAATCAATAGACTTTTCTGATTTTGCCCACGTTTCGAATAGCCAAAAGATGCAGCAGAGGGGCAGGATTCGTTTGGTCTCAATATAATTGAGGACTGTTTGGCTCCAATAACCCGGTCCACGTACAAATCCAACTATTACTACGAACCAGAAAATTTTGATGTCTATTAATTTAACCACTTAAAATAAATTTTCGTAATTTTAAGAAATTTAGATAAGAAGTAGAATAAAAATCTATGTCCTAAAACTAGAATAGCGAGAAATAAGAAAGAAAAAGAGTTCGTCGAAAAAGGTCGAAAAAGAAAAATGGTTGAAAAATAAAAGGTGACGGAAAGATAAAAGAAACTTATAAAACTTAAAACACTTGACTAACCTAACCTTATTACTACAACTAACTTAAAATTATAATCGCAAATTGAGATTACTAATTGGAATGATAATTGATACATAGGAAAAAGTCGTCTAAAAATATTAAAGCTTACAGGAAAAACTAAATCCCAAATGGAAATAACTTAAAAAGGTACTAAAATCTAAAAACTGCGTCGCAAAATTCTAAAGCACTTAAATCTTAGTCTAAAGAAAAAGCACTTAAGGAATTCTACGGCAAAGCCTAAAAATCTAGAAGTAAAAATAACTATGGCAAAAACTATGAATTAAAACTAAATATGAGCGAAAAATACAAAAGTTACGCTAAAACGATTAAAAAGGGATAAAATATATAAAAATATCTAAAAAGTTGTAAAAAGTACAATTTTTATAAAAATACTATTTTTATATTATTTATTTATTAAAACTATTAATTTTACAATTTAAATAAACTAATTAAACTAAAAATACAAATTAATAATAAAAACTAAATTAATATATATAATATATAACCCTAATTAGGGTTTAAATATAATAATAATAATTATTATCCGTAATTAATGCAGGCTGCAGTCTGGCGTGTCAGATGGGCTCATGCGATCGCATGAGTCCTCAGTTGTCCAGCCATACGATCGCATGGGCTAGGGTTTCGGGCCACAGAGTGGGCTGCTACAGTACAGGCCGAATTAATAATTTTTTTTTTCTGTTTTATAATCTAAAATTTATATATAATAAAAACTTATATTTTAAAAACTAGAATAAAAAGGGAACTACTTTATAATTTTAAAAATAAAAATCTTAAAGCTAGATTTATATATATATATATATATATATATATATATATTTTTCGGTTTTATATTTATAAAATATATTTATAAAATAAATTAAATAAAACTTATATTTTTACAAACTAAAGAAACTTTATAAAACTTAAATATTTAACAAAATCTTAAAAATACATATATTTTTGTTTTTCTTTTTATATTTTCGAATATTTAAAACGTATTTTTATAAAAACGAATTTTAATAAAAGTAAACTAAAAATCTTTTTTTTTTTATTATTAGCATTGTGCTTCCGGCTTTTAAGCTAGATTGATTCCCCGGCAGCGGCGCCAAAAATAACTTGATGTTTCACGAGGTGTATATAAAATACTATTAAATTTTACAAGAAAATACTATTAAATACGATACAATTTTACACAAGATATTTATTTATTTATAGAATGGATATACTTAAACCTTGCTACAACACTTATAGGCAGTGTACCTAATCGTACAGTAGTGTAGTTTTTAGTAAGTCCGGTTCGTTCCACAGGGAAAATCTTTAAACAAAGCTTAACGCTATATTAGTTTACTTTTATAAAAATACAAATATATATATAAGTAATATTATTATTATAAAGGGGGGTTTTTACCGTTTAATGACCGGTTTGTCGATTTTAAAACTTTAGTCGCAGTTAAAACCAAATGTAAAACAATAAATAAATACAAGACTTAATTTAAAGCGTAAAGTAAATAAATAATAATGAAATTGCGATTAATAAAAATGCGATAAAATAAACTTGCGATAATTAAAAAGTACGATAATTAAAAGTGCAATTAAATACAATAACAATAAAAATGCGATAATTAGAAGTGCAATTAAATATAAAATAAAGGAAATTAAATATGAAATAAAAGAATTATGCTTATTTAAACTTCCGTAATCATGATGTTTGACGTGTTGATTTTAGTTTTATTGCCCATGGGTTAATTGTCCTTTGTCCTGGATTATTTAATATGTCCGTCTGGTTTTTGTCCATAACAGTCCATCAGTCATAAATATAAAGTGCGAGTGTCCTCGTCAAATTATCCTTATACCCGAAGTTAAATATTCCAACTAATTGGGGACTTAAACTGTAACAAGATTTTAATACTTTGTTTAATAATTACACCAGGATGTCGACTGAGTGTAACCCAAGGTTTTAATATTTTGTTATCAATTATACCAAGTGTCCTTGTACATAATTTCACCCCTGTTTTAATTATTCTAGTGACTATTAATCCATTCCCGTATCCGGTTAAATGAACGATTATTCGTACATATAAATACCCCGCCCATCGTGTCCGATTGAGTGTATATGGTAATTTATAGGGACGCCCAATTGTAAATCTTTATATTAACATTAACAAACTATCATTTAGTTAAACAAATATAAAGGCCATTAATCTCCCATAGTCTAATTTCCACAAGTGTCGTTCTTTTGTCCAAACCCCAATTATGGTACAAAGTCCAATTACCCAATTTTAGTAATTAGTCCAACATCATGATTACTTCGGATTAAATAAGCATAATAATTACTTAGCTACGAGACATTAAATTAAAAAGGTTGAACATAACTTACAATGATTAAAAATAGCGTAGCGTTACACGGACAGAATTTCGACTTACACCCTTACAACATTCGCTAACATACCCTTATTATTAGAATTATAATTAAAATTAAAATTAACATTAAAATATAAATTATAAATATAAATATTACGTATGAATGGAGAAGAGAAAGATAGATGGATTTTGTGGTGCACCAAAGCTCGATTTTTATAGGCATGTGGGCTGGAACTGGGGCTCATGCGATCGCATGGATTTATGCCTTCCAGGCCATGCGATCACATGGCCAGCTGGGGAGGCTCATATTTGGTTGTTTTCTTCTGCCGACGGTTTTATAAATAAATATAATATATTAAATAATTATAAGAATTATTTAAATATTATATTATATTTATGTGCATAGTTGACTTGTAATTTTTAGTCCGTTGCGTCGAGCGTTGAGAGTTGACTCTGGTCCCGGTTCCGGATTTTCGAACGTCCTTGCGTACAATTTAATATCTTGTACTTTGCGTTTTGAATCTTGTACTCTTGTAATTTCGAGACGTTTCTTATCAATAATTGGAACCTCTTGGATTGTATTTTGTACTTTTGAGCTTTTTGGTCGTTTGCGTCTTCAATTCGTCGAATCTGTCTTTTGTCTTCACCTTTTATTATTTAAACGAATATCACTTGTAAATAGAACAATTGCAACTAAAAGCTTGTCTTTCTTGAGGAATAATGCTATGAAATATATGTTCGTTTTTAGCATTATCATTCGTTTTACTAAGTTCCCATTCTTAATAAGTTTCCATTTTTAGTAAGTTTCTATTTTTAGTAAGTTAGTGTTGAACACTAGTGAGTTGTTCTTAATAAGTCCACCACTTATTAAGTGTGTAAGTGACTAAGTGTTGTTCACTTAGTGAGTGTATGATCACTATAGTCGGGTTTGATATTGTGCACCATACCCAAACATCTATGCCACCGGCAAGTCACTCGAATGATCTATTGTTACCGGTTGGCTCAGGATCTCTTGACCAGAATCTAAGTCTTGGCATTCGAGATCCACAAGCGTCCCATAATGGTACCAAGGATCATCCTAGGCCACAAGTAGCGTAGACGTTCAAGTAATCTCACGTTATCGTGAATGACTATTGTAATCGTATGTTATAATCTTATAATATAAGTATTATAATATAAATAGTATATTATAAGTGTTAGTAGTAGTATAAGTGTTAGGTAGTATAAGTAGTAGTATCAGGGTTTTAATTAATTAGAGTAGTATTAAATATTAGAGTTTAATAATTAATTAATGATTAGGGTTTAGTAGTATTTAATAGTGTTTAGGGTTTATATAATTAATGTTTAGGGTTTAAGTAGTATTAGGGTTTTTTTATTATTTAATGTTTATGTATATGTAGTATGTATATGTCATGTATATATGTATGTATATAGTCTTTTTTTATGTATATGTAGCCGTAGGTATATATATATATATATATATATATATATATATATATATATATATATATATATATATATATATATATATGTATTATATTTATATATATATTTTTTTACAATTAATAAACATGAGTAATAACATAAACATGATTAGGTTTTAGGGTTTTGAAGATCTAAACATTTTTTTTTAAACCGTATATGTATGTGTATGTATATGTTTATATTTTTTTTTATATATATGTATATGTATACGTGGTATATGTATATATATTTTTTGTATATTTTTAGCAAGATTACATACATGTTAATGATCCAAATAATTAGGGTTTAAAGATTCAACAATATTTTTTTTTATAATCGTGTATATGTGTATGCATATTGTTTATATATTTTTTTTACATGAACAATATGAATATTAAGATCAAGAATGAATATGATTATGAATATAAACATGAATCGAAAGATAGAATTTAAAAGATTTGGATCTAGGGTTATACCTTGATGATGGATGATGAAGATTAACAAGAAAAGATGAATATCACTTGAAGATGAAGATCAAATAACCCGAATAACGAAGAACACGCTTGAAGATCTTGATGAACACGAAGAACAAGTTTGAAGATTAACCCGAAAACTAGAAGCAATCAACCAAAACTTCAAAGTGGTGTGTGTGTGGTGTGTTTCTTGGCTGTAAACCACAAAGGAGAGGGAGAGGGTTTTAGAGATGATTGTAGATGTGATGAATGATGAAAATGAGCTAGCCTTCACCTCCTTTTATAGTTGAAATTGGAAGGATCTAGACCTAGGGACAAAATGGGAAAACTTGGTGCAAAAGTCAAGCTTTAGGGTTAGGTTTAATGATGGTGATTATGGCCGTGGTTTTGGGGGGGCAAAATGGTCTTTTTACCTTGCCCAAAATTGGCTAGGATTAGTGGTGTGGAGATGGAACTTTTTCGTTTTAGTCCTTATACTTTTGGTTAGTTAAAATGGCTCATTAAATGTTCTAGTTTAATTGTTTGAATGCAACAAGTTTTAGAGTATTACATTTTGTTCACGAAAGTTAATTAGCTTATTATTTTCATCTTTTATTAACTTGTCAATTATTGCACAAAGTTAATTTGTATGCTTTATAACTCTTAATACTTATCAATTGTTGATTTAAGTTTAATCATTAAGTTTTAATTATATTGTTTGGGCATTTAATATTGGGAAAATATAGAATGAAAAAATGAGGGTCGTTATAGTACCTCCCCATTATTAGAAACTTCGTCCCGAAGTTTTAGGTAGACTTCTCGGATGCATCAGCGTTTGAGAAGAGATGGAGATATTTCCGTATCATTTGGTCTTTGCGTTCCCATGTATATTCGGGGCCTCTACGCGAATTCCAACGGACTTTAACGATAGGTATGTTGCTTTTACGCGTTTGTTTGACCTCTTCATTCATGATTTCTATAGGTTCTTCAACGAAGTGCATTTGCTCATCAATGTAGATATCATCCAAAGGAATAATAAGTGTGTCATCAGCATGACACTTTTTAAGATTCGAGACATGAAACACATCATGTACTTGGCTAAGTTCAGTTGGTAGTTCTAATCGGTACGCCACGGGACCGACTCTTTGAGTGATTGTGAAAGGTCCAACATATCGTGGACTGAGTTTACTTTATTTACCGAAGCGGACAACACCTTTCCAAGGAGATACTTTCAACATTACTTTATCTCCAACTTGGAATTCTATATCTTTCCGATGCTTATCAGCATAGCTCTTTTGTCGGCTGCGGGCAGTTTCTAATCGTTGCTTAATCTGGACGATCTTTTCGGTAGTTTCATGAATAATTTCAGGACCAGTTAAATGTCTGTCCTCTAATTCATCCCAGCACAATGGGGATCTACATTTCTGTCCGTATAAAGCTTCAAAAGGTGCAGCTTTAATGCTAAAGTGATAACTGTTGTTGTAGGAAAATTCAGCTAAAGGCAAGTGTCTATCCCAACCTTTGCCGAAATCAATTGCACAAGCACGTAGCATATCCTCCATTGTTTGAATAGTTCGTTCACTTTGGCCATCAGTTTGCGGATGATAGGCTGTGCTCATGTCAAGTTGAGTTCCAAGAGCAGATTGCAAAGTTTTCCAGAATCTAGAAACGAATCGACTGTCGCGATCAGAAATAATTGAGATAGGAACTCCATGACGTGAGACAATTTCTTTAATATAGAGTTGTGATAATTTCTCCATCTTGTCGGTTTCCTTGATCGGTAAATAAATGTGCAGATTTAGTAAGACGATCAACTATGACCCAAATAGTATCGTTACCGTTTGAAGTCTTAGGCAACTTAGTAACGAAATCCATAGTGATACATTCCCACTTCCACTGCGGGATATCGGGTTGTGTCAACAGGCCAGAAGGCTTTTGATGTTCAGCCTTGACTTTCAAACAAGTGAGACACTTACTAACATAAGTAGCAATGTCGGCTTTCATGTTAGGCCACCAGTAGAATTCCTTCATATCGTGGTACATCTTACTGGAACTGGGATGAATAGAGTACCTAGTCTTATGAGCTTCGTCCAAGACTAGATCACGGAGATTACCGAAGCGAGGAACCCAAATTCTATTACCAAAGTACCGTGTACCATTAGCTTTCACTTGAAGTTGGTTCTCGAAATCGATAGGTCCTTCACCTTCGATAAGTGTTGGTTTAATAGCTTCAAGTTGAGCTTCACAGATTCGTGATATAAGATTCGATTTGATTTTCAGGTTTAAAGCACGAACACGTCTAACATTGTCCTTTCGACTAAGGGCATCGGCAACTACATTCGCCTTGCCAAGATGATATCGAAGTTCACAATCGTAGTCATTTAATAACTCAATCCAACGCCTTTGCCTCATGTTTAATTGCTTATGGTCAAAGATATGCTGAAGACTTTTATGATCGGTATACACCGTGATTCTAACCCCATAGAGGTAATGTACATCTTTAGTGCAAATACCACGGCTACTAATTTCAGGTCATGTGTGGTATAGTTCTTCTCATGTTTCTTCAACTGTCTAGATGCATAGGCAATAACCTTTTCACGTTGCATTAAAACATAACCAAAGCCTTGCTTTGAGGCATCACAGTAAACAACAAAATCGTCAGAGCCTTTAGGTACAGATAGAATCGGGACTGTGGTCAATTTCTCCTTCAGAACCTTAAATGCAGATTCCTGTTCTTCGGACCACTCAAACTTCTTCCCTTTGTGAGTTTACTTTGTAAGGGGTTTAGCAAGGAGGGAGAAATCTTTTATGAAACGTAGGAAGCTAAATCCGCGATATTTTGATCCTTTGAATTCTTGGAGCGTGTTGGACCCGTTGCTCACCGTTTCGAACTCCCAACTCGATCGAATTTCGTTCATTCTAAATTCCGTGTATTAAACTTGGAGAAGTGTCTTGCCGAACAAGAACTTGTTATTCCTTTTGATGAACATACTATCGATGACAAACTTCACTTCTTAGAAGAACCGGTTGAAATTATGAATCGTGAAGCCAAACTCTAAAACAACGTAAAACCCCGACGGTCAAGTTCATTAGAATGCCTAAGGAGATACCTTCACTTATTCGTAGAATTGGCAACGCAAGATCTCGAGGAAGGAACAACGACTACTACTTCCAACTAAATTTCGGGACGAAATTTCTTTTAAGGTGTGGGTAATGTAACATCCCGCATTTTTCCGTTAAATTATTTTAACGCCCGTCTTTTTTTTAGATAGTATCTTTCGTCATCCAAATTCGTACCTTTCGTTAACTAACGTTCTTAATATTTCCGTTATTCGATTATAACATCACCCGTTTATTCTCGCGTATTTAAATTAATTCGTTTAGTTAATTCACGCGCCCGCTTTAAACTCGGGAGACCAAAGTTGGCTAGTGGGCAAACTAGTTGACTAGGTCAACTAGTCAACCCACCATCTCATCCATTCATTTCCATCTGATGTGCGTAGAGGTGTATATGAAATAGTTATATTTTTACAACAAAATACTATTAAATACGATACAATTTTACACAAGTTATTTATTTATTTATAGAGTGGATATACCTAAACCTTGCTACAACACTTATAGGCAGTGTACCTAATCGTACAGTAGTGTAGTTTTTAGTAAGTCCGGTTCGTCCACAGGGAACTTTAGCCAAGTTTAACGCTATATTTTTTTTAAAACTATATTTGTAAAAATACAAAAATATATATAAGTAATATTATTATTATAAAAGGAGGTTTTTACCATTTAATGACCGGTTTGTCGATTTTAAAACTTTAGTCACAGTTAAAACCTAATGTAAAATATTAAAAATAAATATAACTTAATTTAAAGCGTAAAGTAAATAACAATAATGAAATTGCGATAAATAAAAATGCGATAAAATAAAATTGTGATAATTAAAAAGAACGATAATTAAAAGTGCAATTAAATAAAATGACAATAAAAGTGCGATAATTAAAAGTGCAATTAAATATGAAATAAAAGAAATTATGCTTATTTAAACTTCCGTAATCATGATGTTTGACGTGTTGATTTTAGTTTATTCCCATGGGTTAATTGTCCTTTGTCCTGGATTATTTAATATGTCCGTCTGGTTTTTGTCCATAACAGTCCATCAGTCATAAATATAAAGTGCGAGTGTCCTAATCAAATTATCCTTATATCCGAAGTCAAATATTCCAACTAATTGGGGACTTAAACTGTAACAAGGTTTTAATACTTTGTTTAATAATTACACCAGGATATCAACTGCGTGTAACTCACGGTTTTAATACTTTGTTAACAAATACACCAAGTGTCCTTGTATATAATTTGGCCCTTGTTTTAATAATTCTAGTGACTATTAATCCATTCCCGTGTCCGGTTAAATGAATGATTATTCGTACATATAAATACCCCGCCCATCGTGTCCGATTGAGTGTATATGGTTATTTATAGGTATGTCCAATTGTAAATCTTTATATTAAAATTAACAAACTATCATTTAGTTAAACAAATATAAAGCCCATTAATAGCCCCTAGTCTAATTTCCACAAGTGTCGTTCTTTTGTCCAAACCCCAATTATGGTACAAAGCCCAATTACCCAATTTTAATATTTTTAGCCCAACATCATGATTACTTCGGCTTAAATAAGCATAATAATAACTTAGCTACGAGACATTAATGAAAATAACATAAACATAACTTACAGTGGTAAAAAATAGCATAGCGTTACACGGACAGAGTTCCGACTTACAAGACCTTAAAACATTCGACTAACCCAAATTGGGAAATACTGATTAGTTTAGTCCAAAGTAAAAGTATCTTCAGTTATTTGTACAAAAATATGTGATATATATTTAAATAACTTGGTAAATTTTTCCACACTTGGCTTTTATTTTCTTTTATTTGCCTTTTTATTGTCCTCTATTCCATTTTAAATGAATTCTAACATTTTGGGTTGTTTCTCAATTTATGTCATTTCCGAGGTAACAATAATTTCGGTGTTAACACCTCGTTTTATCGTTCATAAATATGTATAAACATGATTTTGAGTTCATTTAATTGAAAATTTTAAAAATTTTTACTAGAATTGGGTAGTCAGTATATAAGACTAGGGCTGTTCTTTATTATCAGAGAGCACTAGATTCTAATACAACTACTGCGTTACTAGTATTTTTAATGGTAACCAAGTGTTTTAAGTTAAAAATTTTAAAAATTCGAAAGAATGTAACCCCTTCCCACACTTAAGATCTTGCAATGCCCTCATTTGCAAGAAATCAGTAACAATTTAAATTATTGAGGGTGATTAGCGTAGAAAAATGATTAAATTTTACCAAAGTTTCCAAACATATTGGCGTTTGTTTGCTGAATGATAAATGGTGCACATCATTTGTTCATTCCGTCTTGTTGTTACATCACATTTGTTTTTCATTTTGTCATCAAAAGTACTAGCTTTTGCTGAACTTAATGCCAGTCTTTGAAAATGCGCTGTTTTACCCTGTTTTGTACATGAGAAAACTACAAACATATATATACATATTTTTGAAGTTGGGTATATCACCCCACATTCAAAAATTATTAAAAATCTAATAATAAAAGTTAGAAAATAAAAACTATTAAAATATCAAAAGAAATATTAAAAGTATAAAATTACAAGTTATCAAATAAATAAAAATAAAAATAAAAGAAATCAGGGTTGATAAGGCTGGTGCCAGTATGGATCCCATTCATAGCCGTGTGTACTGTAGAATGCTTGAGCTGGGTCATATGTAGGGTACGGTGGTCGGGTCTGTATAGTCCAAGGAGGAAATACGGGCATTGGAGTCGCAATGTAAGTTGCATTTATGTGTGCACGATGACTCATGATTTGATTTTGATGATACTGCCAATCTTGAAATGCTCGTTGTCTAGCCATTTCATACTCATGATGAGCCATAAAAAGTTGCATTTTTGTCATCTCATTCCCCCCTCCCGCGTTACCTTGCTGCTGATCTCTTTCGACCTGTGGGTGTGAGCCCTCATATGGTGCTGCAGCGTTATGTTTTTTCTTTAAAACCTTAACACCATGATATACTTTTAAACCAATTGTATCACGGGGTTCCGGTGCTTCAATTATTAATCCCCCCCCCCCCCGATTTTTATCGACACCGAGATACTCAGCAATTAGGGTAACAAAGATACCACCTCCTATTATCCCATTAGGCCGTATACTCTTAACTATAGCTGATAAATAATAACCCACACAATAAGGTATACTCACAGCGCTTTGTGGGTCTCGAATACACATGAGATAAAATAAATCATTCTCATTCACTTTCTCTTTGTTCTTACCTCGCTGTGTAATCGAATTTGCTAAGAACCTATGGATTACTCTTAGCTCAGCTCTATCAATATCAGTATAAGAGTTATTCCCCCCACGAAATCGTGTATGCCTAGTCATTCTACTCTATACACCATTCATATCAAAATTCTCATCAATTCTCCTACCATTAAGTATCAACCCTTGACAATCAGTAGATGCCAATTCCTCAGGCGTATATATACACAAAGCCTGAGCCATGTATAGTAGAGACATATGGCGCATCACTCCTCCTAATAAAAATCTAATAAAACTACGATCGGTTAAGGTAGATACCCGATCATTTATTTCAATACTACACAATAACTCCACACACCATTCTCTATATACACGTCTACGTATATTAAACAAATGTTCCCAATCAGTAAAAGTAGAATTACCATACCTTTGTGTAAGTAATTCTCTGATTGGACCGGCTAATCCAACTGTTTCTAATGGTTCCCAATCTATGACTCTAGGTACTTCAACAACATTAGACTGAAGGGTGTGCAAGTTCCTCTGGTATTTTGGATAATCTATCCAATGTCGATCAAACCTTAAATTAGGATGTAAATTTGCCAATTCTATATTTGAATATGGAATGTATTGATGTGGTAGTTCTTGTCTATATAGGTCATTAATCTCCTATTCTGCTGCATTCTCAGGAGGAGCATTGTGAGCCTGAGATGCGGATGAAGATTCACCCCTTTCAGTCTACAAAACATATCAAACACAATTTTTGTGCATCCAAATATGCATTAGTGTTAGCAAAATCATAAATCAAAACAATTACAATTACATGTTTAATCTATATTAAACTTTATACACATTTACATAATATTAACAATTCTACACTTTTACAAATGAACATATATGAGAATGTATACAATGATCTTTAGTTTTTATCTCAAATAACATGTCAAAATAATTATTACTAGCAATTAAACAAGTTCCAATTGGCATTCATTTCAATTAAATTGAGTTCATGCATTTTTGACTCAAAAAGTCCACTTTAATTTTTGAAAATCATGTTTAGGATCAAAGTTTTGATCATTTAGCAACCTAAACATGTTACACTACTTAATTTAGTATAAACTAACAACAAAATTTGGCCATAACCCGTTTATATCAAAAAGCCCCAATTTTGCTCAAGAACACAAACCCTATATTACTCAAAAATTGAAGTTTAAGGCTTCTAATCATGTTAAATAGCATCAATCTAGGTTATACAAGCATAATATATGATCAATTTAAACACAATTACACTAGAAATCATCAAAATCAAATTAGGTATATTTTTGTTCAAGAAAACTAATAACCCGAATTAAATGGTGTTTAGATGTAGAAATTACCGATTTTCTTGAGTAACTTCTTGGTAGCATCCTTCTTAACATGATTTTAGCAAAAAATTTGATGTTTATCGGTGAAAAATCGCGAATTTTGGAGTGGTTTTGTGGGTTTTTTTCGCAGAAAAATAAAAAAATTGGGTGTGGTGTGTTGAAACTGGTCTGGTCGACCAGTTATCTAGTCTGGGTTTTGCACCCTCCGCGAGTGCGGATGTGGGTACCCACAAAGTACCGCGAGTGCGGTTTTTTTTTATATATAAAACCTTTAATAATAAAACAATTTATGGAGTAATTTAAAATTTTGTTTTCCTTTTTTATTTAGGATGAGGTTGTTTCGATACGTTGACCTAGTCCATCCCTCGACAAAATTTTAAAATTTCGTCATTTTAAAACGTTATTTTAAAAGCAAAGATTTTTGGGTTTTTTTTAATGTTTTGGCGTACTTTAAGTCAATAAGATTAAAAATAATGATAATAAAAGTTCTCGTCCCTCCCTTGGGTAGAGCAATTTCGGTTCAACGACCTAGTCTTCAACTCACGACGAATTTTAAAAATCATATTTTTAACTTAACAAAATAAAGTACATTTTGTTTTTAAATTCACACCAAACTTAAATTTAAAAATGCATAACTTTCATATTAATAAAATTTAAAAATTCACACTAAACTTATATTATATTTTTGGTTTTATACATACAAATTTATATTAAAAATATTAATTTTTCAAATATTTACAAACTTAAATATATTGATTTTAAAAAGTTTAAAATATCAATTTAATATTTATATTTTAATTTTAAAAACAAAGTAAAAATAAAATTAAAAATCTTTTTGACTTTTATCCCACTTTAATCAATCAAATATTATCAAAAATATGCGCCCCTCTTTTCGGTAAAGTAATTTCGGTTTCATAACCTAGTTTAACTCATGACGAATTTTTGAAATATTTTGGGTTGATTGATTAAAGATATTTATATCTTAAGAATAAACGATAAATTTCGCAGTGATGTAATAAATTTTTGTATGATATCAATAATTTCGGTCGCAAGACCTAATTTTATCGAATACCAATTTAATACTTTATAGCGAACAAATTAGCATTTATTATCAAAAGGTTAAAAATAAAAATAAAAATAAAAACTGTACATACTTACCTGTGAGATAGATTTCTTAGTGATATGCTCTAGCCCACTCATAAGATAGTCGGACTAATTGGTTTTCCATAGCTACATAGGCGTAACCTCGAGCATTCAACGTTTTTCTTCTAAACATATGAACGGTCCATCTCTGCATAAAGTAACAAATTCGGTGTTTGAATAGGTTTGATTATTTGAACATTTACCTTCGTGTGACCATTTTTCGCATTTGTGACATCTTTCAAGGTGTCGTGCTCTTCTTTTCGCTGCGGATTTTGATTTTCCTTTACCAAATTGTAACTTATTATTTTCGTTTCTCGATTCTTTTCTTACTCCGTCCAATTTACCTCTGATTAATGATACCAATTCACTTGGAAGGGTGTCATTATTACGTTTAGTGATCAAAGCGTGTAGCATTAGACCATGGTTTAGTTCACAGGAAGTCTTCATTTCGTAAAAACCTAAAAAAAAAAAAAAATTCAGAATGGGGGGAGAAGACTAGTTCATTAGGGTCTGCTAGGGAAAGACCATTCGGGTTCCATTTTCGAGAACTACACGAAAACAGAACATCTAACTTTAACAGAAATACATATTATCCTTTAAAGATTTGATTCTCCCCACACTTAGTTAGCTGTGGTGTCGAAATTGTGATTAACTTCGTCGTCAACTTCCATCGGACTATCTATATAATGTTTAACTCTGTGACCATTAACCTTAAATTCAATCCCATTTGAATTTATTAATTCTATTGTTCCGTATGGGAAAACTCTTTTGACTATAAATGGTCCAGACCATCTTGATTTCAATTTTCCAGAAAATAGCTTGAATCGTGAATTGAAAAGAAGAACTCTGTCTCCTTCTTTAAATTCTTTTGAACTTCTGATTCGTTTATCATGCCATTTCTTCGTTCTTTCCTTATAGATTAACGAATTTTCATATGCTTCATGTCTTAATTCTTCTAATTCGTTTAATTGACTTAACCGTAGACGTCCAGCTTCATGTAAATCAAGATTACATGTCTTCAAAGCCCAAAATGCTTTGTGTTCAATTTCTACTGGAAGATGACATGCTTTTCCGTAAACGAGTTTAAAAGGTGTGGTTCTAATTGGAGTTTTGTAGGCTGTTCTAAAAGCCCAGAGTGCATCCTCCAATTTCATGGACCATTCCTTCAGATTTGATCCTACAGTTTTCTCTAGAGTACGTTTTAAAGCTCGGTTGGTATTTTAAACTTGTCCACTTGTTTGTAGATGATAAGCAGTGGAGATTTTATGAGTTACTCCATATCTTTTGAGAACTTTCTCAAGTTGATTATCTTATTAAAGCTTTCGGTGTTCCAAACCTAGCAAAAAGACGTTTTAAAAAGTTGACTACAACTCGTGCATCATTAGTTGGGAGAGCTTGTGCTTCCGCCCATTTAGATACATAATCAATGGCTACGAGAATGTAGAGATTATTATGAGATTTTGGAAATGGACCCATAAAGTCAATACCCCAAATGTCAAATACTTCACATACTTGAATGACATTTTGTGGCATTTCATCACGTTGACTTATTTTTCCGGCCCTTTGACATGCATCACAGGATTTGCAAAGAAGGTGTGCGTCTTTGTAAATTGTAGGCCAATAGAATCCAGCATCGTAAACTTTTCTTGCTGTTAGTTGAGACCCATAATGCCCTCCTGTTGGTCTTGTGTGACAATGGTTTAAGATATTACTAGCTTCATCTCCGAATACACATCGGCGTATTATTCTATCGGGACAACTTTTAAACAAATGTGGATCTTTCCAGAAATAGTGTTTTATATCACTAAAGAATTTCTTTCGTTTTTGGTACGAAAATCCTTTTTTAAGAAATCCACATACTAAGTAGTTTGCATAGTCTGCAAACCATGGAATTTTATTATAATCTATCTTCAATAGATATTCATCAGGAAAGTTGTCTTGTATGGCCGATTCATTTAGAACTTCTAATTCGGGATTTTCAAGACGAGAAAGATGATCAGCGGCGAGATTTTCTGCTCCCTTTTTATCTCGAATTTCAATATCAAACTCTTGTAAGAGTAAGATCCAACGGATTAATCGTGGTTTGACATCTTGTTTTGAAAATAGGTATCTAAGAGCAGAATGGTCGGCATAGACCACCGTTTTAGCTAGAACGAGATATGAATGAAATTTGTCAAAAGCAAAGACAATAGCAAGGAATTCTTTTTCAGTAGTTGTGTAGTTCATTTGTGCTCCTTGTAACATCTTACTAGCATAATATATAGGTTGAAATCGTTTTTCAATCCTTTGTCCTAAAACGGCTCCCATTGCAAAATCACTTGCATCGCACATAAGTTCAAACGGTAGATTCCAATTTGGAGTTATCATGATCGGCGCATTAGTGAGTTTTTCTTTAAGTATATTAAAAGATTTGATGCATTCATCTGAAAAGATGAATGGAGCATCCTTTTCTAGGAGTTTATTAATAGGAGTGGCAATTTTAGAAAAATCTTTTATGAAACGTCGGTAAAAACCGGCATGCCCTAGAAAACTCCTAACTCCTCTAACATTGGTGGGATGTGGAAGTTTAGCAATTACATCTACTTTAGCTCTATCCACTTCAATTCCTTCCTTTGAAATTTTATGACCAAGAACGATGCCTTCTTTAACCATGAAATGGCATTTCTCCCAATTAAGTACTAGATTTGATTGTTCGCATCTAATAAGCATTCGTTCAAGATTAACTAGACATGATTCAAATGTATCACCGAAGACTGAAAAGTCATCCATGAAAACTTCCATGCATTCTTCTATCATGTCGTGAAAAATCGCCATCATGCACCTTTGAAAGGTTGCAGGGGCGTTGCAAAGTCCAAATGGCATGCGTTTGTAAGCAAAAGTACCATAAGGGCACGTGAATGTAGTTTTCTCTTGGTCTTCGACCGCTATTGGAATTTGAAAATATCTGAAAAAACCATCAAGAAAACAATAGTAACTATTTCCGGCTAATCTTTCCAACATTTGATCAATGAAAGGTAAGGGAAAGTGATCTTTTCTGGTAGCGTCATTTAATTTTCTATAATCAATACAAACACGCCATCCTGTTACAGTCCTAGTAGGAATAAGTTCATTTTTCTCATTTGTGATGACAGTCATGCCACCCTTCTTAGGTACGCATTGAACTGGGCTTACCCATAGACTATCAGAGATTGGATAAATTAAACCTGCATTTAGCAGTTTAATAATTTCTTTTTTAACAACATCTTGCATATTAGGATTTAGTCTTCGTTGGCGTTGCACATACGTTTTATGACCTTCTTCCATAAGGATTTTATATGTGCAATACGAAGGACTTATTCCTTTAATATCATGAATCTTCCATGCAATGGCTGGTTTATGAGCTTTTAACACAGAAATGAGTTGAGATTTTTCATTTTCAGTAAGATAAGACGATATTATTACAGGTAATTCAGATTCACCATGTAAATAAGCATATTCCAAATGGTTTGGAAGTAGCTTTAACTCTAATGTTGGTGGTTCTTCTATCGATGATTTGTATCGATATCTGTCTTCCGCTTTTAGCCATAAGTGTAGCTAACATTTCAGTTTCATCAATTGGTTCAGTTCTTTCTCCTAAAGAACATTCTCCTGTTCCTTGTAATTCTGGAAATTTTTCTAACAATTCTGCATGTGATTCTATAGTTTGAATATAATAACATGTATCATCTGCAGATTGCAGTTGTTGCAATTCTCTATCAACTGAAAAGGTAACACTCTCGTCATCTATACTTAGGGTCAGTTTCTTACCGAACACGTCTATCATTGCTTTAGCCGTGTTTAAGAATGGTCTTCCTAATATGAGAGGAACTTGAGAATCTTCTTCCATGTCCAGATGAAACAACCCAACCCGTATTAAAACCGGCCCATAGGGTACTTCCATTAGGAACGTCACCCATATCAATAACATGCACAACACAATGCATTTAATAAACTCAACTTCAAACGGCACTTAATAAATAATCAAAAGACATATTTATTAAAACGAAACGTACCTTAACGTCTCCTTGCCGGCCCCGTCCCCGCTAACTTGGGACATTCCAACTTACGATGTCCTTCTTCTTGGCAATTGAAGCACACCATGCCATCGCCTTTTGGTACCGAACATTCCCACGACTTGTGACCCCTTATGCCACAATTGTAACATCTAGACGCACTAGAATCCAATATACCCGTCCGTGTACCACCCGTGCTCACACTCGAACCCTTAGTCCTCTTACTCGGAGCACCATGCGAAACAACCCTTCTCTCGCTCGAAGGTTCACCCTTCTTTGATCGTGAATACGACTCGAAACCTCTAGCCACGGCGAATAATTCCGCAAACGATTTCGCGTGACCCCGGCTAATCTTATTCCTCAAGTCATCATTCAAGGTTCGATAGAAATCCTCCATCAACAACCGATCATTCCCCAAATACTCCGGGCAAAAATGAGCCTTCGCTATAAAGGTGGTCTTGAGAGTATTCAAATCCATAGAACCCTGTTGCGAATTTCGCAACTCATTACGCATTTCCGATAAATCGGCTGAAGTTCGGAATTCCTCAAAGAATTCCTTCTTAAACCCGTCCTACGATAACGCCATAAACGGTTCACCACCGATAAGATCAATCTTACCATCCAACCAATCCTTTGCCCTATACCGCAACATACTAGTAGCGAGTCTTGTCCTCTTCTCAGGAGGGCATTCAATAGTACGAAAACACCCTTCGACATCCGAGATCCAAGTTGTGCTTACCAAAGGATCCGGTTTTCCATCGTACATCGGGGGTTTAGTCCTCATGAAGCCCTTAAGACAACGCTCCATTTCACTACTACCCCGAAATTTGGAATACCTCCTATCCATTCTTTCATCCAACGCACTCATTTGCTCCGCAACGGCGGCCGCAACTCTAGTATTAAACTCTTCGTCATTCGTCTCGATCTCGTTTCGCGTCGCCTTTCTAAAGAATGCAAAATGATTAGTCCACGAACGTATAACACCATACGCACAACACCGCCCCATCTTGCTCAACACCCGTCGTACATCACTTGTTTGACACGATTTGCACCCGTAATAAGGTTTGCAAGTCCTTATTACGCACACACGCCGTATCGACTCGTTAGTACAACGACCGCTTCGCTCGATGATATAAACCAACACAACGCAAATTCTACGCGATATAAGCACCCGCAAGAATTATTATCACAACACAATAATATATTAATAATATCCGCATTACTAATATAAACGTTAGTCCACCTACAAACAAGGCACTAACTATAACCTATTCCGACCCGTACTCCTACAAGTCCCGCAACAAATTAAGCACACACAAAAGTCTAAGTCTAGGCACCTATCTCAAGTCACCTAAATCCCTTAGACCATGCTCTGATACCACTTGAAACAACCCAACCCGTATTAAAATCGGCCCATAAAAATTTTTCCTTTTAATACGCGTTAAATAATACTTTAGGTCCCATTACACATATTCCAAAACGTATTTGTTATCAAGGTAAGTTCATCGAACTTAAAACATACATTAATGATTTAAACTCCTTAATACAATGGTTCATTAATTAAATCGTAAACCGGTTATAATCATTATGACCCGACTAGTTACGTTTACACAAAACCGAGCATGGTGATTTGGGACTACGCTACCCAAATCCTAATCGAGTCCAAAAGCAAGATCTTCTAAAGCAACCTAGCCGAGATCTCTAATTCCCAAGCTTACCCGAGCCGCCAAGCATGCGAACCTATAAAAATATCAACAACGAGAGGGTAAGCTAACGCTTAGTGAGTGAGAATATACTACATACATATATATGCATAAAATGGACACGCCACAAAATAGCAAATACCACATACCGGAGCATCCAAACATAAAGGCAGGCTAGTCTAAGCATACCGTAAGATCACTAAGCAATGAGCTAAAGATACATCAACAAAATATAAGTTTGCCAACAACGATGTGAACAATGCCAATAAGCTACACCCGGAGGGTTAGCTACAACACGACAATACAACATTATATGTATACAATATATATGTATATATCTCTCGAATAACATAATTTGCTTACGCTTACAACACAATAACCATGGTCGACCAAGCATACAAGGGAACGGTACTTGAAAGTCCGTTGGAGTTCACAACATCCACTAGTGTTACTTACACACCGCGTAATCACTAATCCCCCGGGTGATGTCTTGAACACCGCGACTAACTCACCCTAATGACAATGTGGCGTCTTAAACACCGCGACGAATCCACACATCAATCAAAACAATGAGTGGTGTCTTGAACACCGCGACATTTCCACTCCCATGACGATGTGATGTCTTAAACACCGCGACAATACCACACGTCAATTATACAATGAGTAGTGTCTTAAACACCGCAACAATACTACTCGTCAATCCAACAATGAGTAGTGTCTTAAACACCGCGACAATACTACTCACTACTTTGAATGTGGTGTCTTAAACACCGCGACAATTCCACATTCGTACACACAAACAAATACGTTATATACGCACACGCATAATTATTCCACTCACAATGTTGACCCTTCGCCATTGGGGTTATATAATCCACATCACACGCCCATGTGATAACGTACACACCAAGTGTGCACCTCGTCAAAAGGTGGTCAACCAAAACGCACAACCGTGCCAATTGGACCAATACAAAAGTCCATGAAATCCACCTATATGTGAAGTGAGCTCTATAGCCGAGAATCACTTCACCCGACCCGCACCCATCCTACACATACATATGCACATAGGATATTAACACTCACCTTGAAGTCTTGAGAAATGCTTCCAAGTAGTCCGCAACACGCCAATGGGAAGTACCTAAACCATTATCATAAATACCACAACACAATTAGATTGGATTTACAAACCAACCCAATTCGACACTTAGTGCAAATTCGACCCAAATGCACTTCCAAGTACAAACCGCGCCCAAACTTAACCAAAATTCACTAACACAAGTGATAATGGTCCTAATATGCCAATTAAACCCGAGCACAAGTGTTAAACACGTGTCTCACCCATTTTGACACCAAAACCCTAATTTTAACCAATTAAGTCAAAATCTCACCATTTACAAGTTTTACAAGCATAAACTTGCACACTAAACGCAAAACCGCCAATAACAACCATAAACCCGAATATTGGTGTTAATCTCCGATTAACAACTAAATGGGTTCCATCTAAGAATCATACAATCAAAAGCCCTAAATTTGAATGATGAACACAAAAACGAATTTCAGAGTTAGAGCTTACCACTAGTATCACCACGTAGCCAAGAACGAGGAGAACACACTTTCCAACTACGCCAAAGATCGAATCACAAGTCTTGAACCCCAAATCTTCACTTGAATCCAAAGAGGATTTATGTTTTGAGAGAATAAATGGAAGAAAAATGAAAAAGGAAATGAAATGAATGAGATGGGTGGCTGAGATTTATCCCACAAACTGATCCATATGCGAAATGACGGTTTTACCCCTGAACACACCCCATTTAAAGCTGAAAATCGGGTCTGGAACCAGGCTGGTCACGGCGCGACCCTACTTGTCGCGGCGCGACAACGTGCTGCAGCTGGTGCTTCAAATTACTAGTGTTCTGATCCAGTTTTGCTCTTAATCATCGCGGCGCGACCACAGCCTTCGCGGCGCGACCCACAACACATTTTCTTCCATTTTCGTCTAACCAAGTCCCCGTCTCATAATTCCACTCGTACGCTCCAATCCCGACTTATTTATGCAAGCAAACCCTTCTAGAAGACCCTAGAACGAACCCTTACCAATAATCTTGCATGCATGCGTAACCACCACCTTATATACGCATATTCCCACGCGTACATGCAACGTACACTATCGTACACCGCGTATCTCTCGTTCCAACTATATATATACATGAATTCATACGCAATCCGAACCATATACACATGTATATCTAAATATCTCCACTGTATATACATACATATGTACATATATATATATTCTCGCATATGAAATATTCGGGTGTTACAACTCTCCCCCACTTAGAATTGATCACGTCCTCGTGATCCTTGTTACGAACCCAAACGGACCCACACTCAATGGTCCTTGAACATGCATTTCAAACCGACTTCTACCACAATTTCACTAACCCGAAGGTTAATCCAATGACATATCACACACTTGCTCGCATCCCGAGACGTACAATACCCGCAACAACCGAAGTCTACAACGATCCCTTAGACAATTCTCCTCAAAGAGTTACCCTTAACGACAAATTCGTCATCCGCGATTTATCACATTACACAATTTCGAGCACTAGCACCAACTCAAACCCTCACATCGGGAAAACCCAACCATTCTCGTACCGAGATTTCAACTCCTCGCGTACCATACCAAGTACAATGCTAAAAGCAACCAAGTCTCAAACCTAAGGTCAACAATCCGAAACGATGAAGACCGAACCAAACGAATCCTTACGGACAACACCAATCACTATACATCCCTTGTAGTGCGCAATACGACCCACACCCAACTACCGTAACATCAAAATCAGACGGCTACAACCGATAGCGCCCAAAACGATCATGGCAACGCTAAACCCGAGGTGTACAAAATCAACTCTCGTCACACCCGTAACAACATGTGAGCGAAACACGGCTATCGCATCACTAATTCCACAACATGGTCCTCACGACCCCACCATCGGCGTATAAAACAACCGATAGATCACACAACACGGTCCTTACGACTCCACCATTGGTGTATAAAACAACCAACAGATCAACATCACGGTCCTTACGACCCCACCATCGGTGTATAAAACAACCGACAGATCACACAACACGAAGGCTGGCCGAAAACACACGCGCCTTAGTGAATCCGAACTACACGCGATTCACTACCATGATGAAGTCAGCGAACCCGAATATCATGCTTCACCAATCAATAATCCCATGATGAAGTCAGTGGACCCCGAAGGTCATGCTTCACCAATCTCAACACCGGATGAAGTCAGCGGACTCCGAAAGTCATGCTTCACCGATATAACACCTCGCTCATGATGAAATCAGCGGACCCCGAAGGTCATGCTCCACCAATCGCATACTCCCATGATGAAGTCAGCGGACCCTAAAGGTCATGCTTCATCAATCACCAATACCATGATGAAGTCAGCGGACCCGAAAGTCATGCTTCATCAATCAACGCCCTTTTGGCCTCGAACGACGAGTAGCGTAACATCGCGCTCTGCTACGCCATAGTGAATCCTAACGGATACCACTAACCATTCACATACACGAGCAAGAACCACCTATATCAAACATATGCACAAAACAATTATTCTCTAGAAGAGAATCCTACACACACCTCCCTTAACCGAAGGATTTCACCTTGCTCGCCAAACACGTCCATTATCTCTCAATCGAGATTTACCACATTACCACCTCGGTGATAATTCAAATCCAAACCATAAATACAATTTATCTGAAATTGTAATCTACCACAAATCGACCAAAATCAGGTCTCGACAACATTTTCCGGATCTACCAAAAGCATCATCCGAAATCTCACACTAAAACTTCCTCGTGCGGGAGTGTAACTCCCCCATTTGGAACTACGTCCCATATCCACAACTCGTACAACCGTACAATGCTACCTAAGGTAGACTTTACAAAGATTGGGCTCACACGACCCGTCACCATATCTTGCTCCAGCCTTGAGCACACAAAGGATTTCAATCAATCCTTAAACACTTCGAGCAAAAAGTGTACCACGATTACACAAACCATACCTTCGCAATCATCCAATTGCTTTAGTTTGTCAAATTACACCTAGTCACTCATGTACCTAAGGATTTCACTTCGGTACCCTAAGTACAATGTAACCGCAACATAATCGGAGTCGAACACCACGCTAGTAGGTATAAAAGAGGCACCTAATGTCGCGTCATAAAGACTCCATTACCAACATACATCGAGATTCAAAACACTCGATCTCAAGGGTTTCAGCCCACCCGTCGAACCTCACGGTTCATCGACCTCAACACAAAAGCGAACACGCGCTTAACAACCGAACACCAACCCATTTCCATGGCTTGGTAGAAACATTTTACAAATATCAAGGAATGCTTGGTTACACCAAGTCTTACGCCCTTCGCCCGTCAATCAAAACGTCATCATAGGGTACTTCCATTAGGAACGTCACCCATATCAATAACATGCACAACACAATGCATTTAATAAACTCAACTTCAAACGGCACTTAATAAATAATCAAAAGACATATTTATTAAAACGAAACGTACCTTAACGTCTCCTGGCCGGCCCCGTCCCCGCTAACTTGGGACATTCCGACTTACGATGTCCTTCTTCTTGGCAATTGAAGCACACCATGCCATCGCCTTTTGGTACCGAACATTCCCACGACTTGTGACCCCTTATGCCACAATTGTAACATCTAGATGCACTAGAATCCAATATACCCGTCCGTGTACCACCCGTGCTCACACTCGGACCCTTAGTCCTCTTACTCGGAGCACCATGCGAAACAACCCTTCTCTCGCTCGAAGGTTCACCCTTCTTTGATCGTGAATACGACTCGAAACCTCTAGCCACGGCGAATAATTCCGCAAACGATTTCGCGTGACCCCGGCTAATCTTATTCCTCAAGTCATCATTCAAGGTTCGATAGAAATCCTCCATCAACAACCGATCATTCCCCAAATACTCCGGGCAAAAATGAGCCTTCGCCATAAAGGTCGTCTTGAGAGTATTCAAATCCATAGAACCCTGTTGCGAATTTCGCAACTCATTACGCATTTCTGATAAATCGGCTGAAGTTCGGAATTCCTCAAAGAATTCCTTCTTAAACCCGTCCTACGATAACGCCATAAACGGTTCACCACCGATAAGATCAATCTTACCATCCAACCAATCCTTTGCCCTATACCACAACATACTAGTAGCGAGTCTTGTCCTCTTCTCAGGAGGGCATTCAATAGTACGAAAACACCCTTCAACATCCGAGATCCAAGTTGTGCTTACCAAAGGATCCGGTTTTCCATCGTACATCGGGGGTTTAGTCCTCATGAAGCCCTTAAGACAACGCTCCATTTCACTACTACCTCGAAATTTGGAATACCTCCTATCCATTCTTTCATCCAACGCACTCATTTGCTCCGCAACGGCGGCCGCAACTCTAGTATTAAACTCTTCGTCATTCGTCTCGATCTCGTTTCGCGTCGCCTTTCTAAAGAATGCAAAATGATTAGTCCACGAACGTATAACACCATACGCACAACACCGCCCCATCTTGCTCAACACCCGTCGTACATCACTTGTTTGACACGATTTGCACCCGTAATAAGGTTTGCAAGTCCTTATTACGCACACACGCCGTATCGACTCGTTAGTACAACGACCGCTTCGCTCGATGATATAAACCAACACAACGCAAATTCTACGCGATATAAGCACCCGCAAGAATTATTATCACAACACAATAATATATTAATAATATCCGCATTACTAATATAAACGTTAGTCCACCTACAAACAAGGCACTAACTATAACCTATTCCGACCCGTACTCCTACAAGTCCCGCAACAAATTAAGCACACACAAAAGTCTAAGTCTAGGCACCTATCTCAAGTCACCTAAATCCCTTAGACCATGCTCTGATACCACTTGAAACAACCCAACCCGTATTAAAACCGGCCCATAAAAATTTTTCCTTTTAATACGCGTTAAATAATACTTTAGGTCCCATTACACATATTCCAAAACGTATTTGTTATCAAGGTAAGTTCATCGAACTTAAAACATACATTAATGATTTAAACTCCTTAATACAATGGTTCATTAATTAAATCGTAAACCGGTTATAATCATTATGACCCGACTAGTTACGTTTACACAAAACCGAGCATGGTGATTTGGGACTACGCTACCCAAATCCTAATCGAGTCCAAAAGCAAGATCTTCTAAAGCAACCTAGCCGAGATCTCTAATTCCCAAGCTTACCCGAGCCGCCAAGCATGCGAACCTATAAAAATATCAACAACGAGAGGGTAAGCTAACGCTTAGTGAGTGAGAATATACTACATACATATATGTGCATAAAATGGACACGCCACAAAATAGCAAATACCACATACCGGAGCATCCAAACATAAAGGCAGGCTAGTCTAAGCATACCGTAAGATCACTAAGCAATGAGCTAAAGATACATCAACAAAATATAAGTTTGCCAACAACGATGTGAACAATGCCAATAAGCTACACCCGGAGGGTTAGCTACAACACGACAATACAACATTATATGTATACAATATATATGTATATATCTCTCGAATAACATAATTTGCTTACGCTTACAACACAATAACCATGGTCGACCAAGCATACAAGGGAACGGTACTTGAAAGTCCGTTGGAGTTCACAACATCCACTAGTGTTACTTACACACCGCGTAATCACTAATCCCCCGGGTGATGTCTTGAACACCGCGACTAACTCACCCTAATGACAATGTGGCGTCTTAAACACCGCGACGAATCCACACATCAATCAAAACAATGAGTGGTGTCTTGAACACCGCGACATTTCCACTCCCATGACGATGTGGTGTCTTAAACACCGCGACAATACCACACGTCAATTATACAATGAGTAGTGTCTTAAACACCGCGACAATACTACTCGTCAATCCAACAATGAGTAGTGTCTTAAACACCGCGACAATACTACTCACTACTTTGAATGTGGTGTCTTAAACACCGCGACAATTCCACATTCGTACACACAAACAAATACGTTATATACGCACACGCATAATTATTCCACTCACAATGTTGACCCTTCGCCATTGGGGTTATATAATCCACATCACACGCCCATGTGATAACGTACACACCAAGTGTGCACCTCGTCAAAAGGTGGTCAACCAAAACGCACAACCGTGCCAATTGGACCAATACAAAAGTCCATGAAATCCACCTATATGTGAAGTGAGCTCTATAGCCGAGAATCACTTCACCCGACCCGCACCCATCCTACACATACATATGCACATAGGATATTAACACTCACCTTGAAGTCTTGAGAAATGCTTCCAAGTAGTCCGCAACACGCCAATGGGAAGTACCTAAACCATTATCATAAATACCACAACACAATTAGATTGGATTTACAAACCAACCCAATTCGACACTTAGTGCAAATTCGACCCAAATGCACTTCCAAGTACAAACCGCGCCCAAACTTAACCAAAATTCACTAACACAAGTGATAATGGTCCTAATATGCCAATTAAACCCGAGCACAAGTGTTAAACACGTGTCTCACCCATTTTGACACCAAAACCCTAATTTTAACCAATTAAGTCAAAATCTCACCATTTACAAGTTTTACAAGCATAAACTTGCACACTAAACGCAAAACCGCCAATAACAACCATAAACCCGAATATTGGTGTTAATCTCCAATTAACAACTAAATGGGTTCCATCTAAGAATCATACAATCAAAAGCCCTAAATTTGAATGATGAACACAAAAACGAATTTCGGAGTTAGAGCTTACCACTAGTATCACCACGTAGCCAAGAACGAGGAGAACACACTTTCCAACTACGCCAAAGATCGAATCACAAGTCTTGAACCCCAAATCTTCACTTGAATCCAAAGAGGATTTATGTTTTGAGAGAATAAATGGAAGAAAAATGAAAAAGGAAATGAAATGAATGAGATGGGTGGCTGAGATTTATCCCAAAAACTGATCCATATACGAAATGACGGTTTTACCCCTGAACACACCCCATTTAAAGCTGAAAATCGGGTCTGGAACCAGGCTGGTCGCGGCGCGACCCTACTTGTCGCGGCGCGACAACGTGCTGCAGCTGGTGCTTCAAATTACTAGTGTTCTGATCCAGTTTTGCTCTTAATCATCGCGGCGCGACCACAGCCTTCGCGGCGCGACCCACAACACATTTTCTTCCATTTTCGTCTAACCAAGTCCCCGTCTCATAATTCCACATGTACGCTCCAATCCTGACTTATTTATGCAAGCAAACCCTTCTAGAAGACCCTAGAACGAACCCTTACCAATAAGCTTGCATGCATGCGTAACCACCACCTTATATACGCATATTCCCACGCGTACATGCAACGTACACTATCGTACACTGCGTATCTCTCGTTCCAACTATATATATACATGAATTCATACGCAACCCGAACCATATACACATGTATATCTAAATATCTCCACTGTATATACATACATATGTACATATATATATATTCTCGCATATGAAATATTCGGGTGTTACACCAGAATAACAAAATCTACTGGAAATACTAAAGTACCAACTTTAACTAGCATATTCTCCATTATCCCTCTAGAATATTTTACTGATCGATCTGCTAGTTGTATACTTATTCGTGTTGGTTTCAATTCTCCAAGGTCTAGTTTAGTGTATAGTGAATACGACATTAAATTTATACTAGCACCTAAGTCTGCCAATGCTTCTATTGAACTAAGACTACCCAGAAAACATGGAATTGTGAAACTTCCTGGATCAGATAATTTTTCTGGTATCTTATTCAACAGTACTGCAGAACAATTTGTATTCATAGTAACAGCCGAGAGTTCTTCCATTTTCTTTCTATTTGTAATCAGATCTTTCAGAAATTTAGCATATCTAGGCATTCCTGAAATCACATCAATGAAAGGAAGATTGACATTTATCTGTTTAAACATATCCAAGAATTTGGATTGCTCGGCTTCAAGTCTCTCTTTTCTCATTTTACTCGGGTAAGGAAGTGGTGGTTGGTATGGTTTAACATAAGGTTTAGCTTTAACTGTGTTATCTTCATTAACCTTTTCAACTACCGGTTCTTTTTCCTTATCTTGTTCAGGTTGTTGTTCTTGTGGAGTAGGAATAGCTTCATCAGAAATTACAGGTATTTCAGGTGGTTTAAGTGTAATACCACTTCTCGTGGTAATTGCTTTAGCTGTTTCATTCCGGGGGTTAGCATTTGTATCACTAGGTAGACTTCCCGGTTTTCTTTCACCTATCAACCTTGCTAGGTTGCTCACTTCTTGTTCCAAATTTTGAATAGAAGCTTGTTGATTTCTAAATGCTTGAGCATTTTGTTCATTAGTTTGTTTCTGAGATGTGAAAAATTGATTTTGAGATTCAACTAGCTTCGTCATCATATCTTCTAAATTCGGCTTTTTATCATCGGTTTGTGGTGGTTTGTTTTGAAAATTAGGTCTTTGCTGATTGTAAGTATTATTGGATACTAGTTGATTACTAGGACCTTGTTGATTGTTGTATGGAACATTTCGGTTATAATTCTGGTTTTGATTGTAGATCGGTCTTGGCGGTTGATAATTATTCTGATAATTATTTCCAGGCCTTTGGTTTATGTATGAAACATTCTCTCTTTGTTCCATTGTTAGTTCAATACTGAGGCAATCTTTTGTCAAATGTGGTCCTCCACACTGCTCACAACTAATTCGTATTGAGTGTATATCTTTAGTCATCTTTTCCATTCGTCTCTCGACAGCATCTATCTTTGCGGAAATGGAATCTAAGTCATGGCTAGAATCGGCTCTAGCTGCTTTAGATGATCTAACGATATCTTTTTCTTGGTGCCACTCATGTGAGTGGGAAGCAGTGTTATCAATAATTTTGTAAGCATCAGTTGCGGTTTTCTTCATAATGGAACCACCAGCTGCTATATCGATGTCTTTCCTTGTAGTGATGTCGCATCCTTGGTAGAATATTTATACTATTTGACAAGTGTCTAAACCATGTTGCGGACATCCTCTCAATAACTTTCCAAATCTTGTCCATGCCTCATATAGAGTTTCATTTGGCTTTTGTGTGAACGTAATAATTTCTCCTTGAAGTCTCACTGCTTTAGATGCCGGAAAGAATTGTTTAAGAAATTTTTCAACTAAAACGTCCCATGTATCAATCGCCCCTTCAGGTAACGATTCCAACCAATCTTTGGCTTCTCCCTTTAAAGTCCAGGGAAATAACATGAGATATATCTGTTCATCTTCCACTTCTCTTATTTTAAATAGAGTGCAGATCCTATTAAAGGTACGAAGATGTTCATTTGGATCTTCCTTCGGTGCACCACTAAATTGGCATTGATTAGTTACCATGTGTAGAATTTGTCCTTTGATTTTATAATCTGGCGCATTAATGTCTGGTTGAGTAATTATGTGACCTTGGCCAGTGCGTTTAGCTCTCATTCGGTCTTCCATACTTAGAGGTTCCAGATTTTCCATGATTGAATTTGTTGAATTTGAATCACTAGAGGATTCTGATTTAATGGTTGGTTCCTTGACAATCTCTGTTTGAATGATTGGTGGTTCCGGAGGAAAGATTAATGGTTCAGGATCTCTAAATTGTCCCTGAATATTCTCCGGATTCTCAATTGTGAGGTCGGGTTCAAAAAATGGATTATCGGAAATTTGAATTGGAGTACTTGGTCGACTGGATGACGAATCTAAAGAAAAATCAATGGCAACAATGTTTGCTAGATGTCTTGATCGAGTTACAGGTGGTGAACGTACAAAAGGTGGTGAACGTTTTGCTCGGTGCATTCACTTAATATCCTATTAGTTTTTAAAAAGAAAGAAAAATTATATAAGTTATCCAATTAATAGACTTTTCTGATTTTGCCCACGTTTCGAATAGCCAAAAGATGCAGCAGAGGGGCAGGATTCGTTTGGTCTCAATATAATTGAGTACTGTTTGGCTCCAATAACCCGGTCCACGTACAAATCCAACTATTACTACGAACCAGAAAATTTTGATGTCTATCAATTTAACCACTTTAAAATAATTTTTCGTAATTTAAAGAAATTTAGAGAGAAGAAATAGAAAAATTCTAAGTCCTAAAACTAGAATGTCGAGAAATAAGAAAGAAAAAGAGCGCGTCGAAAAACGTCGAAAAATAAAAGGTCGAAAAATAATAGGCGTCGAAAAATAAAAATAAGAAAGTAGCGCGTCGAAACTTAAAAAGGAACTAAAAATTAAAAATTAAAAGTTGCGTCTAAAAATATTAAAGCTTAAAAGAATACGATATCCCAAAACGGCAATAACTTAAAAAGGTACTAAAATATAAAAACGGCGTCGCAAAATTCTAAAGAACCTAAATCTTAGTCTAAAGAAAAAGCACTTAAGGGATTTTATGGCAAAACCTAAAAATCTAGAAGTAAAAATAACTTATGGCAAAAACTATGACTTAAAACTAAATATGAACGAAAAAAAAACAAATATTACGCTAAAACAATTAAAAAGATACAAAATATAAAAATATACTTAAAGTTGTAAAAAGTACAATTTTTATAAAAATATTATTTTTATATTATTTATTTTATAAAAGTATTAGTTTATATATTTAATAAAACTAATTATAACTTAATAATATAAATAAAGTAAAAACTTAAACTAAATACTAATTTAATTAAAACCCTAATTAATATTAATAATAATAAAATTAACCCTAAATCTGTATTAATAACAGTCTGAGGTTTGACCTGTTAGAAACTTCTGCGAGTGCGGATGTGGACTGGCAAAAAGTACCGCTAGTGCGGATACCCCGGTTTCAGATTAGATGCAGGTCGATTTTTATTCAGGTTCAGTTTTTTTTTCTTCTGTTTTTAAATTAAGTAAAAAAAAATAAATAAAACTTATTATTTTTTTTTATAACTTTTTCACAATGAATAAAAACAAACCTTTTTAATTTAACTAAACTTAAAAATAAATATATATATTTTTCTTTTTCTTGTATTTTTAATATTTAAAACGTATATTTTTACAGAAAACACTTTAAAACTTAATAAAAATCTTTTATATATATATATATATATATATATATATATATATATATATATATATAGCGTTGCGCTTCCGGCGTTTTACTGTCCCCGGCAGCGGCGCCAAAAATACTTGATGTGCGTAGAGGTGTATATGAAATAGTTATATTTTTACAACAAAATACTATTAAATACGATACAATTTTACACAAGTTATTTATTTATTTTTAGAGTGGATATACCTAAACCTTGCTACAACACTTATAGGCAGTGTACCTAATCGTACAGTAGTGTAGTTTTTAGTAAGTCCGGTTCGTCCACAGGGAACTTTAGCCAAGTTTAACGCTATATTTTTTTTTAAACTATATTTGTAAAAATACAAAAATATATATAAGTAATATTATTATTATAAAAGGAGGTTTTTACCGTTTAATGACCGGTTTATCGATTTTAAAACTTTAGTCGCAGTTAAAACTAATGTAAAATATTAAAAATAAATATAACTTAATTTAAAGCGTAAAGTAAATAACAATAATGAAATTGCGATAAATAAAAATGCGATAAAATAAAATTGCGATAATTAAAAAGAACGATAATTAAAAGTGCAATTAAATAAAATGACAATAAAAGTGCGATAATTAAAAGTGCAATTAAATATGAAATAAAAGAAATTATGCTTATTTAAACTTCCGTAATCATGTTGTTTGACGTGTTGATTTTAGTTTATTCCCATGGGTTAATTGTCCTTTGTCCTGGATTATTTAATATGTCCGTCTGGTTTTTGTCCATAACAGTCCATCAGTCATAAATATAAAGTGCGAGTGTCCTCGTCAAATTATCCTTATATCCGAAGTCAAATATTCCAACTAATTGGGGACTTAAACTGTAACAAGGTTTTAATACTTTGTTTAATAATTACACCAGGATATCAACTGCGTGTAACTCAAGGTTTTAATACTTTGTTAACAATTACACCAAGTGTCCTTGTATATAATTTGGCCCCTGTTTTAATAATTCTAGTGACTATTAATCCATTCCCGTGTCCGGTTAAATGAACGATTATTCGTACATATAAATACCCCGCCCATCGTGTCCGATTGAGTGTATATGGTTATTTATAGGTATGTCCAATTGTAAATCTTTATATTAAAATTAACAAATTATCATTTAGTTAAATAAATATAAAGCCCATTAATAGCCCCTAGTCTAATTTCCACAAGTGTCGTTCTTTTGTCCAAACCCCAAATATGGTACAAAGCCCAATTACCCAATTTTAATATTTTTAGCCCAACATCATGATTACTTCGGCTTAAATAAGCATAATAATAACTTAGCTACGAGACATTAATGAAAATAACATAAACATAACTTACAGTGGTAAAAAATAGCGTAGCGTTACACGGACAGAGTTCTGACTTACAAGACCTTAAAACATTCGACTAACCCAACATTATTATTATCACTAACTTAAAATTAAAATTACAAATTGAGATTACTAATTGGAGTGATACTTGGTACATGGGGTTTTTAAGAAAAAGAAAATAAAATAAAAATATGTGTAAATAAAACGTCCGAAAATGCTGAATTTATAGATCCTGACTTCACTGTAGACCTCCGGGAGTGCTGAGGTTTCCTTCACAAAAGTACCGCGAGTGCGGAGGTAAGGAATACAGCTCATCTCTTGAATTAAACGTGGGCTGCTGTATTTTTTTAATATATATATATAATATATATATAATATATATATAATTTATATTATATTCTTGTGCATAGTTGACTTGTAATTTTTGGTCCGTTGCGTCGCGCACTGAAAGTTGACTTTGGTCCCGGTTCCGGATTTTCGAACGTCCTTGCGTACAATTTAATAACTTGTACTTTGCGTTTCACATCTTGTATTCTTGTAATTTTGAGACGTTTCGCACCAATAATTTGAACCACTTTGATTGTACTTTGTACTTTTGAGCTTTTTGATTGTTTGCGTCTTCAATTCGTCGAATCTGTCTTTTGTCTTCACCTTTTATTATTTAAAGGAATATCACTTGTAAATAGAACAGTTGCAACTAAAAGCTTGTCTTTCTTGAGGGATAATGCTATGAAATATATGTTCATTTTTAGCATTATCACCATCCATCTCCCACCTCCCTTCTTCCCTTTTTCTCTCTAGTTGCAAGAACACCCATATCACCCAAATCTTTGATTCATCATCTATTTCAATTCAAGCAAGCAAACATCAAAACAAATTGTACTTTTGTGATCCTCTTTTCATCCTCTACATTTTGGTACCAATTTCACTATTTGGGGTCAAGGCTAAGCAACTTTCATTGCACAACGTTTAATTACAAATACTTTGGCGTGCTACTACGGTTCTTGTTTGGCTACTTGATACATGCTTCCGCACACTTTGATTACTTGCTTGACGTCAACCATGCATGCATACGCTAGGGATAGCACATTTGGATTTAAACTTTAAGCATACATACTTACGTTATTTATGGCAACCGTTATTTTAAACTAATTATGTCGCAAGTTATTTCAATTATACTTTGCAACTTTTGTAAACTTAAACATGTTATCGAACCGTTTGGAAACTTAAAACTTTGCAAGTCATGCACGTTTCAAATGAATGCGACATAATTTTGGTCAAACGTGTCTCATTTAGGGACTACGACCACGTAACGGGACCTAAGTTAATAACGCCGTCAATGACGATTTTGTCGGGTCGTTACAAACGTGACGTTAGCTGGACGTAACATGACATTAACTTGACATTAACTTGACGTTAGCTTTATTGACGTTAACTTAACGTTATATGTCAGATGACGTTAACTTGACGTTAGTTTTACGTAACATGACGTTAACTTGACGTTAATTTGACGTTAGCTTAACCTTAACTTGACGTTAACTTGACGTAACATGACGTTAACTTGACGTAGACTTGACGTAGACTTGACGTTATCTTGACGTTAACTTGACGTAACATGACGTTAACTTTACGATAACCTGACATTAACTTTACGTAACATGACATTAACTTGACGTTAACTTGACGTCATCTTGACGTTAGATTGACGTTAGCTTGGACGTTAGCCCGGCGTTAGCTTGACGTTAACGCGACGTTAACTTGACGCTATCTTGACGTTAACTTTACGTTAGCTTGACATAACATGACGTTAACTTGAGGTTAGCTTGACGTTAGCATGACGATAACTTGACGTAACATGACGTTAACTTTACGTTAACTTGACGTTAACATGACGTTAGCTTGACGTTAACCTGACGTTACCTTTACGTTAACTTGACGTTAACATGACGTTAACATGACATTAACTTGACGTTAACTTGACGTTAACATGACGTTAACTTGACGTTAGTTTGACGTAACATGACATTAACTTTACGTAACATGACGTTAACTTGACGTTAGCTTTATTGACGTTAACTTAACGTTATACGTCACATAACGTTAACTTGACGTTAGTTTTACGTAACATGACGTTAACTTGACGTTAGCTTGATGTTAATTTGTACTTACGAAATGTTTAGGGTTTATTATCGTGTACCAGTTATTTGATGTAATCATCATTTTTTCTGTACTCGAATGATTGTTGTTCAGTTTTAAGTTGCTTAGCTAAGCAATCTGCGATAGTCATATTAGTTTTGTGTTGAAGTTTTCTTATTTTAGAAAGTTTTTTAGGCATTTTATTACTCTCTTCTCTAGTGAAGGGTACTTTGCTTAACATAAAGTATGATATAAGTATCTGTAATTCATCTTTGTTATTTAAGTAATTGATTTGAATTTCTACATTGTCAATCGCAGTTTATCATTTGGTATATCGGAGAAAATGGAGTTTGATCATAATAATGCTAGAGCAGCGCTCAATGAAGATAGATTGAGCAACTTGCCTCTTGAGCTTATTCATCAAATCCTCTCTCCCTTTGACACTAAATTTGTTGTTCAAACGTGTTTGTTGTTGTCTCCAAGATGGAAGCTTATCTGGACATCGATGCCATGTCTCAAGTTTTTAGGGGGCGAATTTAAAACTTTTTCCAAGTTTTCCGAATTCGTAAAACATGTTCTTTCTCATCGCAACCATGTTCAAACGGTTTCTCACAGTTTTCAAGGACTAAATGCTGACAGTAAAAGTCCCGAGGCACACCATGAATTTCCTCCAAGCCTCTTTAGCTCACAGACACTTGAGCATCTCACCTTTAGAACCTGCACTTTTGCCCGTTGCCTTACACCGAAAACACCATGGGATTTTCCAGTTTTAACGACTTTGTGTCTGGATGATATTTCGTTGTGTGATGATGAACGTGAATTTGTTGATCTTTTTTCCAAGTGTGTAGACTTACAAAACCTCACATTAGAAAATATTAGGTTCAAGGCTAAGGTTTTTCACATTATTACCCCCCGACTTTTTAATCTCAGACTTAGGCTTATTAATGACATAGACTCAAATGCTATCAATGTGATTGCACCTCAACTTGAGAATCTCACTATAATTGACTGCTCAATTAAGGACTTGAATATTCAATCGGTGTTTTCGTCATTCTACTACAAAGGTTACGATCCTCCACATTGGTTTAAGAACTGTTTTCATTATGTGAACCAAGTAACTGTCAGGTTGTCCATATATTGGCCAAAACAACCATATATGCAGGAAGATGCTCGTGGTATTGTTAACATGCTTCAAGAGCTGCGTTGTGCCAAATTTCTTACGCTTAATCTAGACATTGTTGAGGTGTACGCTGATCTAGTGTTAACTATAATGACATGTTAATTGTCTGATTATTTCTTACATAAAGTCTTTGATAGGTGAATGGGTATACAACTTGTTTATTTATGTGTATAAATAAATAAA
The DNA here is from genome assembly GCF_046630445.1 of Rutidosis leptorrhynchoides. Taxonomy (NCBI): domain Eukaryota; kingdom Viridiplantae; phylum Streptophyta; class Magnoliopsida; order Asterales; family Asteraceae; genus Rutidosis; species Rutidosis leptorrhynchoides. Next base: position 21,091,127 of record NC_092341.1, on the reverse strand, counting down.
TAATCTTTATATATGTGTAGTGTATTTCCTCATTCCCGGATTTACTATTTGCTCAGCGTTCGCCATTTAGCAACTTGAATTGCTTGAAAGTAGACTTTGGTACAAGGGATACATGCAATGTTAAAATAACTACTGAAGCTAAAAAGTTCTTGCTTGAGAACTCCCCAACTGCCAAATTCATCATCGTAAAGGTACTTTCATCATTTTTGTATTTTTTCTATATTACTGTTTGTGATTTTCAATTCTGGGGTTCTGTTTTATTGATACCTGTATGCATAAAACTGATTAAATAATAAGTAGAGTGTTCGATCTGATGGACCTTTTGTCTCAATAATAAAAGTGGAACAAGGGATTCTTTGTCTCAAGTCATTTAATTATAGATGGGATTTATAACAATTTAAGATGGATGTTTGATTTTGCAATCTGAATATAGTGATCTCATGTCCATTTATAAGTAGTTGCTGGATTATGTGGAAAAAGAATATGTTGTATTACATTTCTTCAAGGGTATGAAAAAGAATAACTCTACTTTAAAAACTAACAGATCTTTCATGGCTTAACTACCCTTTTACTATTGAGATCCTAGTGTTTGCTTTTGAAATAGTTTTGGTTCAAGACCTGTTGACCGATGGTTGACCAATTTCTGGGCCGAATTCGACTAATCACAACACGGACATCTCACAAAAATGGTTAATCATTGATTAAATTCAAATTATACAACACTATTCGGTTATAATATGGATAAATCTGTAAATTTGTATGCAGGAAGTACCTATGAAAGAGAAAGAGGTGAAGGAGCAGATAAAGTCAGACATTGAAGATGTTATAAAGGAACAACAAGCATTACTACAGCAGGGCAATATAGGTATCGAGAAGACAAAAGTAGTTCTTAGGAACATTCTAGATGATTTACAAGTACATAAGAAGAAGAAAAAAATGATGCAAGTTGAATCTGATAGGGTTCAAAGAGAGGAGATAGTAGCTAGGTTGGGGACACAGTTGGCGGCTAGTCTGAGAGAAATTGTGGATATGTTTGATCAAGCAGATAACAATGTCAAACCCTTGATTTCAAAGATGAATCATGTCATATGTTTATTGTATAGCTTGCCTAAACAACATATGGAACAGATGGTTGCACACTACTCTAGTCACCTTCAACAAGCTGAAGCACAAGAAAAAGCACTGATTGCTCGTCGGGCCTCAAATAATGATTTTGTAGTAAGAATTATTGACGAGTATACAAACATCCGCTGCCATCACAAACATCATAGTCGTCTTCAACAATTGTAAGTTCTTGATTTCATATTTGACTGTCTTTCCATTTTACAACAATTTTAAGTATTTTCTAATGTCCTGGTGTCTTAGAAATTGTTGCTGTGTGATTAAACTTTGTAAACTTATCTGCTTTTGGCTTCATTTAAACTATATGAATGGTTGATGTCATACATTTTTAGTAATTTTCGTTGTTTTAACCCAATTCCACATAGTTTATGCCAACTTGAAGATGGTGGCTGCTAAAGATAGTGCCAACTTGAAGATGTTTGTCGTCGTTGATTATTGTAATATTTTCATTAAAATGTTGAGGTCCGTTTGGCTCGCGGAATGCTGAAGGATTCCGATGGAATCAGAGGCGAAAATGATGAAGGGCAGGGGGGCGGGCGCCCCCGGTGGATTTTTTTTTTCAGTGTAAAAATTTTGGGTTTTTCGACTTTGCCCCCGGTGGAACTTTTTTTTTTGCCCCAAACCTACATATTTTGCCCCAAAACCTTCAAATTTTGCCCCAAATTCTCCAACTTTTGCCCAAAAATCTTCAAATTTTGCCCCAAAATCTCCGACTTTTGCCCCAAAATCTTGAAATTATATCCAAAAAAATTGCTACGGTTTAAAATTTTTTTTTGCCCCCGGTCAAAAAAATCCTAGTTTCGCCTCTCGATGAAATTGGAATCTAATTCCATATTATGTAGTGTTTGGCTCATGGAATCCCACTAAATTAAATTCCAGTGGAATTTATAGATTCCCCTATATATATTCAGAATTTGAATTCTTTGGGATATCCGATGCAATCTAATTCCATCCAAAGGTGAATGTTCAAAAAGACCATTATACCCTCAAACCTAAAACAAATCCGCTGTTTATTTTTCTGGAGCTTTTCTATCTCGATCTTCAACGTCCTAAACCTATCTCTCTCGATCTTCAATGGCGATCTCTCTCCATCTTCAATCTCGCTAAACCTATCCCTCGATCTTCAATCGCGCTATCCAAAATGTCAGGTGATCCTTCTATCTTTGTACAAAATCTCAATTTGTTGTTCTGTCTTCTCGATATTTTGACCAATTTCGTTTTGAAGATATTTTGCCCAAATTCGTTTTGACCTAATTCATCAATACTTTATGCTTTGATTCTTTTCGACTTAATTTGTTTTTCGGAAATAGATTATGCTTGCTGTTGTTTAACATATTTTGTTTGCTGCTATTATATCAAACGAATTCTGAATGGAATTGATGGTTTTAACTGTTTGTTTTCAACTGCTATTACTAAATTCTTTTACATTGTTGTTAACCAAAAGCTGTTTACCTGCTGTATCTTTTATCTCCTGTTAAATTTCTTATAATATTGACACTGTTGAGGTTGACAACAAATGTAATCTTGTTTACAACTTGTTAGTTGATTTCCTTTGAAATTTGTGACTTAAAATGTGCTGTTTGGCTATTAGACTTTGAAGAAATACCTTAATGATCCATGGGTCAATATGAGTCCCAATTCAGCATGTGTATAATGTCATTACCTCTGATGAGGGAACCGGAGACCTTGGCTATCAAAACATTACCTCTGTTGGGACATCAAACGAGTGGACTACATTTAGAGATAATTTAGCTGAGGAGATGTTTGAACATTATTGTGCTACACATTAATAACATTGTTAATTTTACTCTCATTATGTATTAAGAACAAAAGTTAATGTATCTATGAACAAAGTTATTCAATTTTTATGTCTGTTAATGTGTGTATTTAAATTCTGTGTATTCAAATTTCATGTATTAATGTGTGTATTTAAATTTTGTGTATTCAAATCTTCATTCCTTTTAATGCATAATGTGTGTGTTTAAATTTCATGTATGTTGGATCAGGTATGGCAGAAAAAGCAGAAAAAAGTAGGACTTATAGAAATTGGTTACCTGATGAAGATGCTAAGCTTGTTGAAGCATTGGTCAATATGGTAAATGTAGGACTACACAAAGCTGATAATGGTTTTATATCGGGGTACTTGCAACATTTGGAGCTTGCTCTAAAAGAATCACTCCCTGATAGGGGTATTTTGGGTAAACCCCATATTGAGTCAAGAATCAAAACCATGAAAAAAGATTGGCAAGTTGTGTATGATATGGTGGCTGGTACAAACACTAGCGGTTTTGGTTATGATGCTGTAAACAAATGTGGAACGGTTAGTGAACCTGCTGTTTGGGAGTCTTATGTCGCGGTACGTTGTTATTTTTTACTCGAAATTTGATGATTTTCAACTTTATCAGTTCCAAAACCTTTCTTATTGAAATATATGTTGGCTTTTGTCATGAATAAATGTTAACTGTATATGTTTGCAACCTGTCTCTGTTTCATAGAAGTTAAATGGGTCAGTATTTGCAAAGTCAAATGGGTCAGAAATGGCCAAAGTCAAATGGAGTGTCATGATTTAACTAGAGTGTGGCAGTCAGATGTTATTAATCTTCCTTTACATGCTTTTGCTATCTAGTCATGTATGAATGGCTTGTTCTCCAAAAATATAGGCTATACGTGCTTTTGCTAGTCAGATGAGCTAAAAGTATAGGCTGTATAGGCTGTACACAGGGGTTTCTCTAAAATTTATGTGTATTTTATATGATGTGATGACTAAAATTTGAATGAAGAAGGGTTTTGTGTTTCTTTGATGACTACTGATACCAAACACAAGTTGAGCTGCTATTAATCTCTTCCTTTACATGCTTTTACTAGCTAAAGCTAGTGTATTTTGTATTTTGTGTTAAAAATTTATGTGTATTTTGTATGCTGTGAGTGACGTTGATTCCTTTCTGAGCTAAGGCTAGTGTATTTTGTATGCATGTAGATAAACAAAGGGGCGGCTAAATGGAGAAACAAACCGTTTCCCCATTATGAAGATCTGTGCATCGTCTTTGGAAAGGATAGGGCTCAGGGGGATAGAGTTCGTGATGTTATCGAGATGGAGAACGAGGCAAATATGGAAGAACAAGCTGAATATACTGAAGGAAGCCATGATACTAATGCCACTAACACTTCAACTATACAAGGTGAAGAAGTTTCAAGTGGTCAAACCAAAAAAAGGAACAGGACTGATTCAATTGCAGAAGGAATCATTAGTGCAGCTGCCTCACTTGGAAAAGACCTTTTAACCTCATCAGAGATGATGTGCCAATCATTAAATGCTGAAAGGGATTTACAAGATAAAATTTCCAAGGTTAGTTCAGAGATTTTTAAAATGGAGTCGATGTCTATGCGCGATAAGTTTAAGGCTAGTCGGAAGATTATGCGTGGCCAACATGAATGAACAGTTTTTTGATGACATCATCATGACCTCAGCAACTTCGCCATTTAGTAACTTTTTTTTCTTTCTTTTTTTTTACGAAAGTTTGTTTTGTCGGTCCAACGGAGTGGGCCAACCGGCCACTTCCTGGTTAATTATATTAGCCAACATGAAGATGGTTAATTATATTAGCCAACATGAAGAAATAGTAACTTGAGTGACTGACATTATCATGACGTCATCTATTTTGTCATTTACTGTTTCGTTCTTTTACAAAACTTTAATTTGCCGGCCCAACAAAGTGGGCCAACCGGCCACTTCCTAAGGTTAACAGGAGGCCTATAGTTGTGGTTATAACAATCTAAAACCGTCACTACTATTAAGTATCAAGTGTACTGTATATATGGAAAATTTGAAATATACACTTTATAATTCCATAACAAAAATACATTTATAATTTTTTTTTGTTGACAATATACACAATAGGTTCAAACAAGACATTGTTCGAACTCACCATGGCCAGTTTCTCGTAGATTGTGACCAAGAATTATTTTTCAATGTACCCAGAGTTCGTATCTCAGAATATATTACAATTATGTACATAAAAAAAATATATATGATCATGAGAAGACACTACGACAGGTAGCAGGAATTATGAATAGCACAGTTAACCATCATAACACATAGCAAATGCAAATCAGCCATGTAGTAGATAACAACATAAACCAATCAAAATGCTGACTCGCTTATATGAACTGAACTAATAAACCAATTCCATCACACAACTTCTAAGTAACTAAACCACATTTTATTATATCATATGTGTTGTACGGTACAACTCATCTGCAATAGATTAGACTTGGATGATCAGCAAAATCTTCAAGCAACCAAAGATCAGTCTTTAAAGACCCTGTAGATTTCCTTAAAACGAGGAACACGAGAGGTGATAGCACATGGCTAGTAATTTTAAGCCCTAGTAGATTCAACGAGTTGCTTTCGTCTAACGTGCAACACGAAACCTGTACTCCTCCTTCAGCTTAACTATATCGTCCAGTGGAGCAATTTGACCAGACATCATCTGTTGAACATTTTAACCAAAGTAAATATTCTCAAGTTATTATAATTACCTATTTACCCACCCACTTTAATTATTACTACAAAAAGGTTGATGAACTTAGTTTAGGTCTATTAATATAATAATACCTGGTATACATATTCAACGACGATGTAGCGTCTTAACTTCTCGACTCGTTTATCACATCGTGGTAGCTGCTTATACCAATTGTTCCATAAAACCCACGAGGACCACAAGAACCAACACCATATTTATCGATACAAGAGTTACATGATTCCTGTCACGTTATATATGTATATATATGTACGTACATATGCATCCGATGTATCTATACCTCTCGAGTATTGGAGGTCCCTTTATCATCGCCTCCTCTATAGGTGAGATAAGAGATTCAGGTACCCATTCATCACATAGCTCGTCTATTTCCTATATATACACATCAAGCTAAAAAATTTATAGGTTTTATAAGTTTTATCCATCAAAAAATAACATCAAGTTAATGAATTTTTGGAATATCAGACGAGACTTTATTTGGTATAGGACCCGAACCTGATTTGTTAAAGGGCGTTTAGGAGGCTTGTAACTCTTTTGAGAGAGTAAAATCATAATAACCACGACAAGTAGACCTTCAAGAAAGAGATGTCATGTATTATAAGAGAAAAACAAGTTAATAATATGTATTCAAACATTATAATATAAATAATGGTAAATGTTTAATATAGAACAAAACATTTTTTTAGATTTGAAACTGTACCTCCAATAGGTACTCCAAAACAACAGCTCGAGCAAAAGGGGTATTGTATGAAAATGTCTTCCAGTCAGATACATTTTTTATATAATCCATTAATGCTGCAACAATGTTGTTTAATAGCTATAAGTAGATACAAATTTAACATGTATGTCACGACGACAAAGTTTATGTATGCTCCACCGGAAACATATTTAACATGTTGTTAAATTATGTTCTCAATCTCATTTTTGGTCTTTGTGTAGGATGTTATCTTTTGGATCCCTTATGCAAGGATTGTTGGACCTGTGCTGATAACATAATAAAGCTGGAGGGGCTAAAGTGTTTCTTTTGTGACTGTTCATGTAAAAGCTAAAGGAGCGTGGCTCATTCTGCTTCTTATGGTTTTCTGCAAGGGTGCAAAGTGTAACTTGCTCTAGGGTTAGGGCATTTATACCCTGTGATCTCTGTGTGTCGGGTGTACTTCAACTGATCACTTCATCATCATCTTTATACTTTCTTTGTGTTTATGTTCTTGATTCACTGTAATTTTGGCTCTTATTAATCTTGGCACTTGTTAATCTTGGCTTAAGGTTGTATCCGATTTGTGGATAAACCTTGTTCATGGTTTCTGTTGATACTCACATTGTTTCTTAATTCTGGATTATATTGATTATTTTTGGTGATCGTTGTACCTTGTTGCTATAAATTTCACATGGTATTAGAGCGTTAGGGCATCGATCGATCTGTGTTCTTTAATTGAAGAAACCCTAATTTCAAAATTAGGGTTAGGGTTTGGTTCGATCTGTGTGATTTCTGCTGTTGTAACCGGCCAAAGCTTTGTTAATCGTCTTCCGCTGTATCTTGTTGCTGTTCTAGGGTTCTATACCCTGTTAGGGGAGTCTCTTTCCTCTATCCTCTCTCCTTTTTTGTTTTCCCTTTTTTGACCGAATTCTAGTGCCCAACTCTTGATCTGAGCTCCTTGAAGCTCATGAATACCTGATCAAGCACTCGGTTGATTCAAGACCTGTTTTACATATATTCATATATTTATATATTTGTTCTTGTGATTCTGTGTTCTTTGTTGCTTCTCTGCTTTTGTGTGTTGCTCTTGGCTATTCTGCTTGTGTTGGTAGTATGGGTGATGACAATGCTTTAACCCTCATTAATAAACTTGACTTTGGTGACCCTCTTTATCTGCACCCTAGTGACACCTCCAGTACCCCTCTTGTTACTCTTAAGCTTAAAGGCACTGAAAATTACAAAATATGGAGTAGGTCTGTCTTACTTGCCCTTGGAACTAAAAATAAAGTTGGTTTTGTTGATGGCACCTGTGTCAAAAATGCCACTGATGATGTTTTGTCCAAACAATGGGATAGGTGTAATTCTGTGGTCTTATCTTGGTTACTTGGGTCCATATCTGATGAGCTATATGCTGGTTTGATATTCTCTGAAAATGCTAGTACTGTCTGGTCTGAATTGAAAGAAACTTATGATAAAATAGATGGCTCTATTATCTTTAATCTTCATTATAATATTAGCACTCTAAAGCAATAATGATACCACAACCCGCAGGCGCACCGCAAATGTATGCGGACAATCACTATTGTGCGTATGCGTGTTCTTGTGTGCGGTATGCGGCGTGCGTATGCCTTTGTTCCCGGTACGGCGGTTGCTTAGCTGTCAAGTAAATATCTTTTCCATAATTATATCCGTGATTTGGGGGAGTCAGTTATGGATGAGATTATCATGATCTGGGACGGTTCTAGAATTAGGGTTTGCCTATAAATACAAACCCTAATCATCGTTTACCGGACACAGCACATTACGTAACCATCGCATACGATACACATTACGTAAAACATCATCATTCAGCATCTTTTCAAGGTTAACAGGTTAGTCTTTTGTAAGCTAGTACCTACGACCTTATTTGGGGCCTTCCGATCAGCGACCGCTATCGAAGGTGGACTTAATCACTTGGCCACCCCGCCGACATCATCTTGTCGGCCAGGGTTATTCACGGTAGCCGGACCGGAGAGCCACGTTCTAAGATCCTTAAACCCCTCTTTACGTATTGAGCAGGCATATTAAACCCCAAGGTTAAAATATGCATGATCAAGTGGTGCTTTCATTGAGAGTCGAATTAATTCAAGACTGTTTAATTGCTTTTTCTTTTAAGGTTTTGAATTGTATGACTCGTTATTTACAAAATTTTTGAATTTTTTCTTTAACAGTATCATGACTTTCGAGGAATCATCGGAACATACCCAAACAGATGTTCAGAACGCACCGTCTGGTAGTCAACATACACCGGTTATGACTACGGGGGCCGCTACTCAGGCGGGATACACGATATACCCTCCACCTATATCCGGCGAACCCTTTCAGAGGTACAAGCCGATATATTCAGACGGGGTCACACCGCCAAGAGCAAACTCACCAGTCACGACCAAGCGGCTGGACTTTTCGTCAGTGGATCCAAGGGTCATCTTTGCAGGCACTGGCGGTGGAACAACGGGGCCGCATGTGGTTTGATGCGGCCAGGTACCTATTTACAGTACCACTGTTTCAATACCTCTGCATACGCAGAGCATTCAGCAGAATTCGTCATTTACACCGTTGCAACCTTGGCAACCACCGCGCCCAGTTTCACAATTTTTAACTCCTGCGGATGCGCAGGCGTTACTTAATAGTTGGGGATTTGGTGTCATCCCAGATGCAAACTCTCATTGGGCGCCGATAACAGCGCAGCAGCAAAGCACAGTGCATACAGTTGGGCTTTTAAGTGTGTATCCTCAAGTTTCGCAGATATCTGCGCCACAGGTTTCGCTTCCTTTACAGCCACCTGTGTACTCTGCGTCTTCAAGTTATCCCTCTTTTCCAACGCAGCAGCCTTGGTTACATCCGCAGACGCAGGGTCAACCTTGGCAAAATGTTCAAGGGCAGGCAAATCTTGCAAGTCAATTCATGCAGGCCGCACCTCCTGATATGGTTCACTTATTTTCACAACCTGACTTTGTTCAGGACATGACGAAGCGTTTCTTTGCAAATTTGAATGGGGATCCTGTTAAACCACCCTTCGAGCTACCGACTACCTTTGACAAGTTTCCTCCGCATATATCCGCATACCCGTTTCCATCAGCACCAAAGATACCTAGCACGTTGGGTACTTACAATGGCCTGACCGATCCAGATGATTTTTTACAGCGCTTCGAAGGCGCAATGCGCACTCAAGGCTGGGTGGATCCGGTTGCGTGTCAGATATTTCCTATGACACTACAGGGTATTGCTCGTGAGTGGTTTAATAAGTTGCCGGCGGGTAGTATTGCCGGGTTTATGGATCTGCGAACGAAGTTTTTACTGCAATATCAGAATCAGAGACCACGCAAGCGCACTCACATTGAATGCCATGACATCGTGCAGAAGCCCAAGGAATCTTTGGGCGAATTTCTCACAAGGTATACTAATGAGTGCCTGCGTATACCAGATCTCAAACCAGAGCAACAGATTTCCGGAATCATACATGGTATAAACTCAGAACGTCATCCAACACTGGTAAGGCGTCTGCGCCATACAGTCCCAACAACTTATGCTGAGGCGCTTAATGAATGCCACGACTATATGCGGAGTGGCGAAGATAATGACATTCCAACAGCTAGCTCACGCAACGAGAGAAAGGACGATGATGATCGTTCGCGCGATCAAAGTCGTGGTAACAACTCTCGTGGAAGGTATCCTAGCGGTGGTCCCATCAGGAATGATAAAGGGAAATCAAGTGGCAATTATCGAAACAATAATCAGCGCGGCATCAATAATCAGAACTATGCGCTACTCAAAAGTTTGTCCAAAACGCCCAAGGAAATTTTGGCAACAGAGCCAGTATGCGCGACCTTCGCGGTTCCAACTCCGCTTACAGAATTTGGCAAGCGGGACAAAACAAAGTATTGTGAATTTCATGAAGATTATGGTCACGACACCAATCGGTGTAAAAACTTGATGGAACGGGTTCTGGAAGCGCTTCGCGCGGGCAAATTGGATCATCTAAAACCACCTAAAAAGGACAAGGGAAAGACCGCAGAAGAGGCTTCGAAGTCTAAGACTTTCGCGTGGCAGAAAGTTGACAAAGCGAAAAATGCCGACTTAACCATTAACATGGTTGACGCAGAGAAAATCAGCCAGCGGAGAAAGTACAACGATCACCAGGATTGGGAGCTTCTGCCGATCACTTTCCCTCCTGTAATGTCAATTGATTCTGTTAACGAGCCCATTATCATCAAGTGTCGCATCCCCGATTGCGGAATCCAGGTTAAGCGCATGCATGTTGACACTGGCAGCGGTGTCGATATTATGTATGAGCGTTGTTATCGTTTCCTTCCGGCAGAAGTCAAAGCGCAGTTACGCCAGCCTGATATTACGCTATCAGGGTTTTCTGGAGAAAACTCGTGGCCGCTAGGCCGAATAGAGTTAATGATAGAGCTTGCGGATGACAGGAACCCGCAGATGATCAGGCGTGAATTGGTCGATTTTTATGTGGTTCGTTCAACTTCACGATATAACGCACTGCTAGGGAGAAACTTCATACGGCGTTTTAACATTATCCCATCGGTAGTGCACGGTTTGATTAAGTTTCCCACACTAGGAGGCGTTGCCACAGTTGCGTCACATCAAGCAACCGAGTTGTGTGGCTCAGTTGCGCCTATAAGCACTCCTAGCGTGGGCGAACAACTGGCAAATTGTGCAGTCATAGCAAATCGCTTGCATTCGGATAAGCGAATTAAAATCGGCGCAGGCTTGTCAGCCGAAACAAAGGCCAAATTGCATGGAATTTTGTCCGCAAACGCAGATGTTTTCGCGTGGCGAGAGTCAGACATGACTGGGGTTCCGCGTGATATTGCGGAACATAAGTTAAATGTTAATCCATCATTGACACCCGTTAGGCAAAAGAAGCGGCATATGGCTCTAGACCGCAGTGATTGGTTGTGCGCAGAGGTGGACAACCTTGTCAAAGCAAGCATTCTGCGGGAAGTGCGTTATCAGACATGGGTTGCAAATCCTGTATTGGTAAAAAAGGCTGACGGTAATTGGAGGATGTGCGTTGATTTCAAAGATATTAATAAGGCATGTCCCAAGGACAATTACCCTCTCCCGGAGATAGACTGGAAGGTAGAATCACTATCGGGATTTAGGTACAAGTGTTTTCTGGACGCATACAAGGGTTATCACCAAATCTTAATGGCTGCGGAAGATGAGGACAAGACTGCTTTTCATACGCCGCAGGGTATTTATTGTTACACGAAGATGCCTTTCGGTTTAAAGAATGCTGGCGCAACCTATCAGCGTGTAATTGACGCAGCATTCAAGCACCAAATCGGTAGAAATCTTGAAGCGTACGTCGACGACTTGGTAATTAAAAGCAACACCGAAGAAGACATGCTCGCGGACATCCTGGAAACGTTTGCATCTCTGCGCAGGATCAACATGAAGCTTAACCCGCTTAAATGTAGTTTTGGGGAAGAGGAAGGCAAGTTTTTAGGTCATGTGGTGACAGCGCGGGGTATCAAGGCCAATCCCAAAAAGATTGAAGCCATTGATAATTTGCCATCTCCAAAGACAAAGAAAGATGTGCAGAGTCTAACGGGGAAGCTTGCGGCTATCACACGGTTTCTGTCGAAAGCCGCAGAACGACAGTTACCATTCTTCAATACTTTGAAAAATTGTTTGAAGAAAAAAGACTTCGTATGGACTCAGGAAGCAGAATCAGCCTTTCAGGAGATGAAAAAGGTGCTTGCAGAATTACCAACACTTACTGCGCCAGTATCAGGAGAAACGCTAACGCTGTACCTCGCGGCATCGAAAGAAGCTGTCAGCTCAGTCCTCATCGCGGATCGCGGAAAGGTAATCCATTAATTTGCATGCTTTATTTATATCGCAGAAATCTAACGACTGAGGTTTTTCTCAGACGCAAATGCCGGTCTACTTCGTAAGCAAGACGCTGACATCAAGCGAAGTAAACTACTCACCAATAGAAAAGCTTGTATATCCGCTGGTCCATACGGCGCGGCGTTTGCGCCGATATTTTCAAGCAAATCCAATCGTGGTTCTAACTGATCAACCAATCAAACAGGTTGGTAAACGCCTACTTTGCGGCAATGACCGGGGTTACCGCATTGACTAACGCAATCATTTTTCTTTCAGGTGTTGTACAAGCCTGAGATTTCTGGCCGAATGGCTAAGTGGGCAGTTGAATTAGGTGAACATGAAATAAATTTTTCTTCGCGCAGTGCGGTTAAGGGTCAAATACTTGCTGATTACCTAGCAGAATTACCTGCGGATGTCGAGGCATCAGCAGAACATCAGGATCCACCTGCACCAACTTTGTCACCATGGGAATTGTACACCGATGGTGCATGCAGCGCATCTGGTGCAGGTGCGGGTGTAATTTTAACAGGCCCGGATGGCAAAGAGCATACATACGCACTGCGGTTTAATTTTGCTGTTACAAACAACGAAGCAGAGTATGAGGCCCTGTTAGCAGGTATGCGCATTGCGCATAGGTTAAATGTTAAAATTTTGCACGCATATGTGGATTCAAAGCTAGTATGCAGTCAGGTCAGCGGAGATTTCGAAGCGCATGACATAGCCATGCAGCAATATCTATCGTTTGTTCACAACCTCGCTGACCAATTTGAAGCTTTTCAAATCTCCCACGTAATGCGTGGGCAAAATAAGAAGGCGGATGCGCTAAGCAAACTGGCTGCCTTGGCTTTTGATCATATGGGGAAGAAAGTTCTAATAGAAGAACTCAATGCAAAATCCATTGTTATAATGCCTTTAGTGGCACCAGTTAAGGAATCAAGCTCAACATGGATGACGCCCATCGTGGCTTTTCTGCGTGATGGCACTTCTCCTGCAGACTCCGCTGACGCAAAGAAAGTCCGCGTTAAGGCACCGCTGTATGCCCTTGAGGGTAACGTCCTATATCGAAAGAATTATTTGGGACCGCACTTAAGGTGCATTGGCCCGAAAGAGGCGGAGGAAGTTGTACGCGAGGTGCATGAGGGTGCATGCGCACTCCATTCGGGGCACAGGTCCATTGTGTAAAAAATAGTGCGGCTAGGATATTATTGGCCCACCATGTACGCGGATACTGCACGCATAGTTAAGCAATGTGAATCATGCCAAATACATGCACCTATTAGCAGAGCACCTGCTCATCCAATGATACCAGTCTCCTCACCGTGGCCATTCTGCAAATGGGCAATCGACATAGTCGGACCATTCCCAAAAGGCCGAGGTAATTTTATCATTTATTTTCTTAACATGTTACTCACATCAGTACCTTACGCACATTCTGCACACGCAGGAAACATCAAATTCTTGATTGTTGCAATCGACTATTTCACAAAGTGGGTTGAAGCGAGACCGCTGGCAGCAATCTCAGGAAAAAGGGTGCGAAATTTTGTATGGGAAGACATCGTCTGTAGATTTGGTATACCAAACGAAATTGTTAGCGATAACGGTACGCAGTTCGCGGGTGACCCTTTCCGCAGCTGGTGCGCGGAGCTTAATATTAAGCAAACTTTTACATCTGTCGCGCATCCGCAGGAGAATGGCCAGTGCGAAGTCACCAACCGGGATATAGTAGCTGGAATCAAAGCTAGGTTGGGTCATGGTCGCGTTGGTTGGGTGGATGAACTACCGAAGGTTTTATGGGCGCATAGAACAGCACCCAAGGCAAGCACTAGTGAGACCCCGTTCAGTTTGGTCTATGGATCAGAAGCTGTTGTACCCGCAGAAATTGGGGTACCAACGTTCCGCATACAAAATTTTGATGAGCAAAATAACTCTGAAGCTTTGCGGGAAAATCTTAATTTGCTGGAAGAGCGCAGACTCTCTGCGGCTGTCAAAGAAGCAAATAACAAGCAAAAAATCGCAAAGTACTATAATCAGCGTGTGCGTTCGCGCTCTTACAAGTGCGGTGACTTGGTTTGGCGTCAGAACGACGCAAGTCATGCGGAGGATACTGGGAAACTGGGCCCCCGTTGGGAAGGTCCATACAGGGTAGCGAAGGCAAACAATACCGGGGCGTACCATCTCGAGACACTAGATGGAAAACCTGTGAAACGCACTTGGCATGCGACGTTATTGAAAAAATGTTATATGTAGCTAGGTGGACCTGATCACTCCAGTTTATTGTAGCACATTATTTTTTCTATGTATTTTTCGTCCGTTTGGATGTGTCGCGGTTGTAATTGTGATTAATGCCAATTAAATATTTACTCGCGCATACTTTTGTTGTTTAAATCTTTTTTGTATGCGGTTCCTGCCTACTTAAGGGGTGTCCTCTAGCCCCCGTGCGGCAGAAGCCTGTTTGGTTACAAGGCTAGACGTTAACGGCAGGCAAAAGGAATTGGTTTTCCCCTAGCCAAGCGCCACGCAGACTAGATGGCTGCAAAGTCGACTTAAAAAATTACAAGCATTGGTTTGCTTGTGCGTAATTACTCTCGCATTGGTTTGCTTGAGGAACTCAAAGCATAAAAACATTGGCTTGTTTTTAGTTGCGTTGCTTACCATACAACTATAGTGCACCTCTAGTACATGACAAAGCGATAACGCAGTAGCTTTCGAGTCTAAATTATTAAAGGGTAATTGTTTAAGTATTGGTTTATTTTACGCAGTAATACCCGCATACGCATGAGTTTTGGTTAACTATGCGCATGGGCATGCGGTTCACCTTTTGTTTTGATTCGCGATATATAAACAAACACACTACGCATGCATATCAGGAATATATATACATCAAATTAAGTTGTTACATAAGAGGTAATTGTTTGTAACGCCTGCCCAACACGGGACTTAGGGCTGCAAAAATACAAATACCTGCCTAAGCATAGGACTTACGGCGCAATCCAACACTAATAATCCTCCTTTAAAAACCCATCGATCGACATGTTCGGGTCCGCAGCGAATGCGTTGATTAGGGGGATAGGGATGGACTTGATGGCTTCTTCCGCCTCCATTAACGCTGCAGCCGTTCCCTTTTTTAGCTTCTTTTGAACGATGTCAGGGAACGGCGGTGTTAGACCGCAAGCTTGGATTACCTCCTGCACAGCCTTGTTGATTTCATGGTCCCTGACCGCATCAACGTAGGCATTGAACTGGTCGGACACAGGCTCTGAGTCCATCACCTTTTGCGCAATGGTAGGGAGTGCGGTGCGTAGCTTCGCTAGATCCGCCTCTGCCAGCTCGCGGTTGGTTACCGCGTCATCCCTTTCCCTCGTCACTTTCTCAAGCTCCGATCGCAAACGTTCTGCATCCCCCTTCGCCTGCTCAACCGCACCAACCAGCTCACGGCTCTTTTTTCTTTCCTCAATCAGCGCAGTTTTGGTTTCATTCGCGGTCGACTCAACCGCCTTACGCACCTCCTCAGCAGCATCCCTATCCTTCTTGACCTGATCTACACCCGCCTGCAGTAGTCCTAGCTCTACCTCTTTGCGCAAAGCTAGCTGGTATATGCTGGAAGAGCGGCAGGCCTGATCCTCAAACATGCCGAAAAATACAAGGCCGTTTTGAATGAAGGCATTGTGCGCCTGGTTAAACGGTAGAGCGGCCAGTTGCTCGCGAAATTCGGCCGGAAAGATTTGCTGCAGGAACGCAGACTGCTCTGCGGCATTTTCCGCGGAAGACTGTGTGAGTTGGCTGAGGTTGGCAACGCGGAAGCTACCTTGCGGAGGAGTTGGTGTGGAATCGGAATTCACGTGTATTGTCTTATCCTTTGATGTGGCGGTAGCTTGGAGATCTGGGTTGACCCGCGGGGTGGACGGCTGCGTCTCCTCCACATGCTCTGCAAATCAGTAAATAGTTATAACGTGAACTTTATTATGCGGTAAAGGCGCAAGGAATGGACGCTTACCAGTGATGGGGGGAAGTAGTTCTGCGGAGCGTGGCTCGATTGGAACAAAGTTATCGTTCCGCATGTCCTCCCTTTGTTTGGGAGTCATCTTCTTCTTCTTCTGCTGAGCCGCAGAGGTCTCAGCTGCTTTGCGTTTGTTGCCAGATGCCGCCGGCGATTGCTCCACGTTTTCGCTAGCTTTCTCCTGCTCTAGCTGTACGTTCACATCTTGCTTGCGGAAGGAGATTCCCGCAATCTCTTCCGCAGTCAGCACCTTCTTCATCCTCATTTCTGCAAAGATACGCGCATGCGTTAGATAATATACATACAAAAACAGTTTAGTACGCGATTATACTATTCCTACCCTTTCCAACCGGTCCGACTATGGCTGGGCGCACATCCTCCCATGGCCAGTGTGCGGATATCTTCCCTAGCCGCAGCATTACGTTCCCATATGATCGATGCACTAGCTGTGCATTTGCACACTCCGCTAATAGTTTCCTTTCATCCTCATCCAGGGCGGGGGTCTTGTTTACATCCTTCTCCACCTTCTCGAACCATATCAGCGTTTGCGGGAAGTTTGTACTCACCACAGTTTGGTCGACGAAAAAGAATGTCTCTTTCCAATTCCCCGCATTCGATTTTGGGGTCTTGGTGAAGTTTTGACGAGCGAAGAAGGTGAACCAAGATTTGTGGTGGTGGGCTAGTCGGTATAAATTTCAAAACACCTTCACCAGGGGCACTTTCTTGAGTGCAACGCACCACATCTCGAACAAGACTATTTTTCCTATAGCGTAAGGGTGTAACTGACCTAATCCGACCTTAAAGTGATCTAGCACGCCCAGGAAGAAATCAGTGGGAGGAACCCTAAAGTTGCCATGCTTAAAAGCATGTTCGTAAATAGCCACCTTTTTCTCCGGTGGCTCGTGGGCTCGCTGATTGGACAAAGGGGGCACCGGATTGTACTTGGCTAAGGGAGGATACTGTTTCACTAAGTAATCTATGTGCTTCTGCTCTATAACAGACTCTACGCTATCTACATACGTCTCGTTAGCTTTAGTCATTTTCTAGGAGTAATCGGATGAATACTAACCTTTAAATGGTGGCCGGAATGTTCGATTTTTGATCAGAATTCAAATTGGCAGCATAACGAGTAAGCTTGAAGCAGGAAAGTGGAAATGAGCTGCAAAATGGGGTATTTATAGGGCAGATTGGATGGAGTGGTGTGATCGTGGCTGTACACGTGTTACGCAATCGACGGCCAGCACTTTATTTATGCGCGTGGATGCCAGTTGGGTATGATTACATGTACGCGCGTGGTTGGCACGCGCCTGACACACTGCCACTTTATGTCATGTCCGTCGAATGGGCTTCTGCGATTGTGACAGGCATTTAATGGCATCGAGGCGCACGCGGAATATTAAATGCTAGCCGTTTTCTTGTTTTTTCTTTCGCTTAATAGTTTGATATCATACGCCTCGCGCCATATAACATCAAACTGGGGGGACATAATGATACCGCAACCCGCAGGCGCACCGCAAATGTATGCGGACAATCACTATTGTGCGTATGCGTGTTCTTGTGTGCGGTATGCGGCGTGCGTATGCCTTTGTTCCTGGTATGGCGGTTGCTTAGCTGTCAAGTAAATATCTTTTCCATAATTATATCCGTGATTTGGGGGAGTCAGTTATGGATGAGATTATCATCATCTGGGACGGTTCTAGAATTAGGGTTTGCCTATAAATACAAACCCTAATCATCGTTTACCGGACACAGCACATTACGTAACCATCGCATACGATACACATTACGTAAAACAGCATCATTCAGCATCTTTTCAAGGTTAACAGGTTAGTCTTTTGTAAGCTAGTACCTACGACCTTATTTGGGGCCTTCCGATCAGCGACCGCTATCGAAGGTAGACTTAATCACTTGGCCACCCCGCCGACATCATCATGTCGGCCAGGGTTATTCACGGTAGCCGGACCGGAGAGCCACGTTCTAAGATCCTTAAACCCCTCTTTACGTATTGAGCAGGCATATTAAACCCCACGGTTAAAATATGCATGATCAAGCAAGGGAGTAGCTCTCTATCTGAATACTTTCATAAGTTGAACTCTGTGTGGAAACAATATGATGCTATGGCCAATTTGAAAAATTGCACTTGTGAAGCTGCAGACCAAACTGTCAAACATAATAACATGCTTAAGCTAATGCAGTTCTTAATGGGCCTAAATGACTGCTATATGAATGTCAAAAGTAACTTGTTGCTTAGAGACCCTTTGCCTGATGTCAAGACTGCCTACTCTGTGTTGTCTAGGGAGGAATCCCATAGAGGGTTGACCAACTCTGAAAACAAACCACAAACATCTGTTTTCCTTGCTCAAACCAATTCTCAAACAAATTCTCATATAATCTCTTCTAACAATGCTGTGTCTGACAGCAATGTTCAAAAGAAGGGAAATCAAACTATTTTTTCAAATGGAAACAACTCAAATAATTTTTCTAATAACAATAGAGCTGCCCTCAATCCAAATTATAAATGCACCAGATGTCATAAAATTGGGCACACTATTGACAGATGTTACAAAATTGTGGGATTTCCACCTGGATGGAAAGAAAAACCTTTCAACAAATTTCATAAGAATTCTGCTAATCATAGTTCCTTAAAAGAGGATACTGGGTCAGGGTCTGGAAACAATATGAACCTGACAAATGAACAAATGATGAAGTGGTTGAGCTTAATAAATGAGAAATCTGGTCCTGAGATTGCTTCTGGGAACATGGCAGGTACTGTGCTAAACAACTGTAAAAAATTTAATGAAAATTTTCATAAGTTTTTTAAACCCAAAGCCAATTTTACAAACAACAAATGCATGGGTTGGATAATTGACTCAGGGGCCACACAACATATGACTGGGTCTGATGATAAACTTGAAAATGTTATTGATGTTTCTCACATAAATTTAACTGTTGGTCATCCAAATGGGACTAAAGCCTTTATTAAAAAAATTGGTGATTTAAAACTTAATGAGAAAATAACTCTTTTTAATGTCCTGGTCATCCCTGAATACTGTGTTAATCTCCTCTCTATTCATAAAGTGGCTAAAGATAGTAAACTGTTTGTTTGTTTTGATGATACTAAATGCTATATTCAGGACTTGAGGCTAGGGATAATTGTAGGGACTGGTGATGTTTGTAATGGTCTCTATGTGTTTAATGTAAGTGACTCTGAAAGTAAGAATGGGTACCCTCTTGAAAGTAAATGCTACCTGTCCAAACATTTATGGCACAGCAGACTTGGTCACCCTTCTGACAATGTTTTGAAAAGTCTCAAAGATAAAATTGACCTTTCATGTAAAGATACCTCTTTTGAACCATGTGACATATGTCACAAAGCTAAACAAACCAGAGAAACCTTTAATGACAGTGATCACAAGTCTGCTGCTGTTGGGGACCTTGTCCACATTGACCTTTGGGGCCCCTTTAGGATCCAAAGTAGAGAAGGATTCAAATATTTTCTCACCATTGTTGATGACTATTCAAGGGCTGTATGGACATACTTAATTAAGTCAAAAGATGAAGTCTTTGATCAAATCAAAACCTTTGTGTCATTTCTTGAAACTCAATTTGAGTCAAAAGTCAAAATCATAAGATCTGACAATGGTACTGAGTTTATAAATAATCAAATGGATGAGTTTGTCAAAAACAAAGGCATTTTACACCAAACCTCATGTGTTTACACCCCACAACAGAATGGGATTGTTGAGAGGAAGCACATGCATCTTCTCAATGTGTCTAGGGCTCTTATGTTCCAGGGTGGGCTACCTTTATATATGTGGAGTGAATGTATTCTCACTGCTTGCTATTTGATAAACAGGACTCCATCTTCTGTGCTCTCTGGATCTTCTCCTTATGAACTTTTGTTCAAAAAATCTCCTAACCTCTCTCATTTAAGATGTTTTGGCTGCCTATGCTATGCTACTGTTTTAAAACCCTTTGATAAATTCAGTCACAGATCTGAACAATGTGTTTTAATTGGATATTCAAATCAAAAGAAGGCATATAAACTCTTTAATCTTGAAACCAAAACTACCATGTTTTCTAGAGATGTTAAGTTCTATGAAACTGTTTTTCCTTTCAAAATTAAAAAAATTTGCTTCAAACAATCTTGAAAATGAAAATGAAAATGCCTTGAACCACAAAAATTTCTTTGATCAAATGTTTTTTTGATGAACCAAACATCTCAAGTCCCAATGATGAGGAGAGAGGGCACAATGATGGTGATGGCAGTAGTGACTTTGGCCCTGCTACTAATATGCACCACACTGATGACAATAGTGGTGATAATAGTGGCAGTGATGAAGGTCCTACAGCAACACCAGTGGATAATTCCATTTCTCCTGAGGGCAATACTCAACCAGTTCAAAATATAAGGAGATCAACCAGAGAGACCAATCTTCCTAGAAAATATAATGACTTTATTGTAGAAGGGAAGGTGAAATATGGGGTTGAAAGATATGTGAACTACTCATTCTTGAACAGTGAAAATTATGCTTTTATGTCTAGTTTAAACAAATCTGTTGAACCCAGTTGCTATAAACATGCCATAAATGACCCAAACTGGAGGGAAGCCATGAATCTTGAAATGGAAGCACTAAACAGAAACAATACTTGGGTTATCACTGATTTACCTCCTGATAGGGAGCCCATAGGCTGCAAGTGGGTATACAAAATAAAATACAAATCCAATGGTGAAATTGAAAGATATAAGGCTAGACTTGTTGCCAAGGGTTATAGTCAAAAGGAGGGAATTGACTATGATGAGACTTTCTCTCCTGTTGTCAAACATGTTACTATTAGATGTGTGATTACTCTTGCTGTTCAAAATGATTGGTCTTTGTTTCAACTTGACATCAATAATGCTTTTCTATATGGTGACCTATGTGAAGATGTTTATATGACCCTGCCTGAGGGATACTTTGATACTAATGACACTAGAGTATGCAAGTTAAATAAGGCTTTATATGGTCTAAAACAAGCCCCTAGACAATGGTATTTTAAACTTAATGCTGCTCTCACTGAACATGGTTTTGTCCAGAGTGTCTGTGACAACTCCTTATATGTTAAAAATGATGGTGACACCTTTATTGCTTTACTTGTGTATGTGGATGACATTGTCATTACTGGAAACAATAATTCTGAAATTGAGAAAGTCAAACATTTCTTGAAAACAAAGTTTCAGATTAAAGATCTGGGAAAACTTAAGTATTTTCTTGGAATAGAAGTATTGAAAAATGAAAAGGGCATTTGCATTTCTCAAAGAAAATACTGTCTTGACCTACTTGATGAATATGGTCTGTTGGGGTGCAAGCCTGCTAGCACTCCAATTGAACCAAACTTAGATGTCTTGTGTGAAACAAGTGAAAAGGACCCCTTGTTGATAAATTTGACTGAGTACCAAAAATTAGTTGGAAAGCTAATTTATCTGACTCTTACCAGACCTGACATTTCCTTTTCTGTGCAAGTCCTTAGTCAGTTTATACATGCTCCTCTACAATCCCATTTCAACCTAGCCCTAAGAGTTCTTAGGTACCTGAAAGGCTCTCCAGGTAAAGGTGTTCAATTTGCTAAGAGTAATAGTATGACTTTAAATGCTTATTGTGATGCTGACTATGGAAAATGCAAGATTGAAAGGAAATCTGTAACTGGGTACTTAGTCTACTTTTGTGGGTCTTTGATTTCTTGGAAGAGTAAAAAGCAAGCTACCACTGCCAGGTCCTCAACTGAGGCTGAGTATAGGGCCACGGCAAGCACAGCTTGTGAAATTGTATGGGTCAAAAATCTTCTTCAAGAGCTTGGTGTAAATGTTGACCTGCCAATTGACCGTTTCTGTGATAATAATTCTGCTATTCAGTTAGCAGCTAATCCTGTCTTTCATGATAGAACTAAACATTTTGAAATTGATGTGCATTACATTAGACAAAAGGTTTCAAGTGGTCTTATTAAAACTGTAAAAGTCAAATCTGAAAGTCAACTGGCAGATATTTTAACCAAGGGTGTAAGTGTGACCCAACATGGTTTTTTAACCAGCAAACTTGGACTGTATGACTTATACCAAAAATGAGTTTGTGGGGGGATGTTAAATTATATTCTCAATCTCATTTTTGGTCTTTGTGTAGGATGTTATCTTTTGGATCCCTTATGCAAGGATTGTTGGACCTGTGCTGATAAGATAATAAAGATGGAGGGGCTAAAGTGTTTCTTTTGTGACTGTTCATGTAAAAGCTAAAGGAGCGTGGCTCATTCTGCTTCTTATGGTTTTTTGCAAGGGTGCAAAGTGTAACTTGCTCTAGGGTTAGGGTATTTATACCCTGTGATCTCTGTGTGTCGGGTGTACTTCAACTGATCACTTCATCATCATCTTTATACTTTCTTTGTGTTTATGTTCTTGATTCACTGTAATTTTGGCTCTTATTAATCTTGGCACTTGTTAATCTTGGCTTAAGGTTGTATCCGATTTGTGGATAAACCTTGTTCATGGTTTCTGTTGATACTCACATTGTTTCTTAATTCTGGATTATATTGATTATTTTTGGTGATCGTTGTACCTTGT
The DNA here is from genome assembly GCF_046630445.1 of Rutidosis leptorrhynchoides. Classification (NCBI taxonomy): domain Eukaryota; kingdom Viridiplantae; phylum Streptophyta; class Magnoliopsida; order Asterales; family Asteraceae; genus Rutidosis; species Rutidosis leptorrhynchoides. The sequence goes on along the minus strand of NC_092341.1, from coordinate 21,068,283 downwards.
TGCTATAAATTTCACACATGTACGCTTACACGTATTCACTAGATACAGTAAAGATGAACAAAAATAAAAACGAGTTAATGTAACGGAGTTTAGTAAAGCATTCAGGCCAAGGATCAATGTTGCAGGCCAACTCGGCCGAGGACTCGGAGTTCTCGGGATCCGCCAGAATATCGGTCAATGGACGAGTCCACTCGGTCAACGGCCAACAAATCAGAAAAACTCGGAAAAAGTCGTAAAAACTTGAAAAATCGATCAAAAAATTAGAAAATAGGGAATAAACTTGGTCAACTGAGAGTTGCGATTTTTATTTGAATTTATCTTTTAGTTTCTTGTACTTACCAAACTAACCCTCTACTCTATTTAAATATGAACTTTTAACCCTCTATTTTATTTTATTTAATGTTTTCATTAAATACGTACACCTTATACCTTTTTTTTTAAATTTATTATTTATATATTTAAAAGTCAAAGTAAGTCAATATCCGAGAGAACTCTCCAAGTTGTCGAGAATTCATTCAAAAGTCTTTGTCGAATTCTCCTCGAACCTTGTCATGAATATTCAAGTTTTCGGTTTTCGACTTCCGTTTACCGGTACCGAACCGATACCGTACCATTTAGTACCGAAGCCAAATTGTCCTGCTATCAAGAACCGAAACCGAATCCTTTTTGGTACGGTTTTCGGTACCAGATCGGTTTCGATTTTTCGAGAATTTTGCTCATGCCTGAAAGGAGACATTCTACAATACCGGTCAAAATGGGGCTTTATCCTTGATGGCGCTCTCATTGTCAACAAATCAATCGGGTTTTTAAAAAAGGCAAAGAAAAAGAGTCTAATTTTTAAGATCGATTTTGAAAAGGCTTTCGATAGCCTAAGTTGGGATTTTCTCATGGATATGATGGAACGAATGGGGTTCGGTAGCAAATGGAGGAAGTGGATATTGGCTTGTCTTCAATCGGCCTCGATATCCATACTAGTTAATGGCTCGCCTACAAATGAATTCTCTCTCCAAAGAGGAGTTAGACAAGGCGACCCGTTGTCTCCGTTTCTCTTTATTATAGCTTCGGGAGGTCTAAACATTCTTACCAAAGTTGCAATATCAAATGGATTATTCAAAGGGGTTGAGATCGGATCGGACAAAGTGTTGGTTTCGCACCTTCAATACGCGGATGATACTATCTTCTTGGGTATTTGGAGTCGACACAATATTAGTAACCTTATGAAGCTGCTCACTTGTTTCGAAAACGCCTCGGGCCTTAAAATAAACTACCACAAAAGCACCCTTTTCGGATTAGGGGTTGCAAAGGTGGAAGTAGATAGGATGGAAAGCATGTTTGGGTGTAGAATAGGTGAGCTCCCATTCACCTACCTCGGTTTACCTATTGGATGCAATGTGAACCGGACTGAAAATTGGAAGGCTATTGTTGATAAGTTTGAATCAAGATTATCAGGGTGGAAAACTAGATCGATTTCTTATGGTGGAAGATTAACCCTCGTTAGATCCGTTCTTCATAGTTTACCGCTTTACTACTTCTCGATTTTTAGGGCCACGTTGAGTGTTATCCGACACCTCGAGAGTATTAGGAGGAACTTTTTTTGGGGCGGGTCGGGTGAGTGTTCAAAAATGTCATGGGTTAAATGGGATGAGGTCATGTCCTCTTACGGGAACGGGGGTTTAAACATCGGGTCTCTCTTGGGAAAAAACCTCCTTTTATTGTGCAAGCGGTGGTGGCGGTTCAAAAACAAACCACATTCATTATGGTCAAAAGTCATCACCTCTATTTATGGTTCGGGCGGGCTGTTATCTTCTTCGGGTTCACTCAGGCCGCAAGGAATGAGTGGGATATGGGTTAATATTGTTCGTGCAGGTATCGAAGTAGACAAGAAGATCAGTGGTTTTTGCAACTCTTTTGAACGTGTTATTGGCGACGGTGCATCAACAAGTTTTTGGACAGATCCATGGCTGATCGAGGGTACCCTAAAGGACAGATTCAAGAGACTATTCCATCTAGATGCTGCTGCAAATGCTACGGTTCGAGACATAGTTGAATGGAGCGGTTCAGACTATTCTACGAAGTGGTGTTGGAGTCGTGAGCCTAACGGAAGAGCACAAGATGAACTTGCTGATCTAAACTATCTCCTATTTAATTTTAACAAACATGACAGGTCAATAGATTCTTGGCAATGGAAGCTTTCAAATAATGGGAAATTCTCTACAAAGGAACTCAGTAAGCGACTCGACGAGATTATTTGTTATAACAGGAACAGTTCGCATATGGGGACACTTAGAAACAATCTGGTGCCTCTAAAAGTGGAGGTTCTAGTATGGAGAATTATAAAGCGTCGGTTGCCGGTGCGTGTCGAATTAGATAAACGAGGTATTGATCTTCATACGGTCAGGTGTCCTATATGTGATAACGACTTGGAATCCTTGGACCATATGTTCATTTTCTGCAAATTCGCCATGGACTTGTGAGAAAGGGTTTACAAATGGTGAGGTTTGGGCTCAGTTTTAAACTTAAGTATTAATGAAGCTTTTCGTGGACATTGCTCTATCGGGATGTCGGGGTTAGTATCATGTATATGGCAAGCGGTTGAATGGACTTGTGCCTACCTAATTTGGAAAAACCGCAACTCCAAGGTCTTCTCAAATACTTCATGGAATGGCCCTAACGCATTGATGGAGATTCAACTTAAAGCCTTCGAGTGGGTCTCTCTACGTACAAAGGGAAAAAGGATCGACTGGCTAACGTGGCTCTCTAACCCGAGATATAGTGTTAACGACATATAAGGGTGGTCTGGAGCTAGTTGTTCCCTCTACAGCCTGCTCCTTTTTCATTAAGCCCATAACGACATATAAGGGTGGTCTGGAGCTAGTTGTTCCCTCTACAGCCTGCTCCTTTTTCATTAAGCCCACTTATGCTCAATAAAATGTTGTATTAGTTGCATTATTAGTATATTAGGCTGCATTATCGATATGATTGTTCTGTATTGTATGTTTCGTGTTCCTGAGTGGCCCGTATGCCACTTTCTGTGTATTCGTTTTTATGTTTATTAATAATACCTTGCTTTTTGAAAAACAAAATGGGGTTGATAGAGTGGAACAGCAACATTTGTAAACTGTTACTTACTAAAGTGAGAAGTTATGCATTAATTTTATAACAAAATATTATTATAAGACAAATATGTATGGCCGACAACTTTTATGCATATGGCCAAATGCATTTAACAACTCTTAACTATGTACAGTAGATTTAAGCACTATAAATAAGCCTCATATGTATGTAAGTTTGGTACACCGAATAATATTAATATACTCTCTCCCTCTCTTTTATCTTTCTAATTATCAATAGCCTACAGTCAAGAACCAGATCACTAAAGGTAGTTATAAGCCTACTGAATTATAACACGTTATCAGCACGAAGTGCTCCGTATAATCAAGGTTTATCTAAGCAAGCACAAATCACTAATCAAGGTAAGAAATTCTTTAACGATATCTTCTATTATTTATTAGTAAGGTAAATATTATTATCATCATAACTAACATTTATATTTATGTTATATATGGTCGGTTATACCGCCTGAATTATATTTCTGTAATCTAACTATGTTATATATGGTCGGTTATACCGCCTGAATTATATTTCTGTAATCTAACTATTATTAACTTCATTAACATTTATATTTATGTTATATATGGTCGGTTATACCGCCTGAATTATATTTCTGTAATCTAACTCTTATTAACTTCACTAACATTTATATTTATGTTATCTAACATTTATGATTACTTATGCAATTAATCATTATTTATTTCATGCATACTAACGTTTATTCTTAAATTTATTATTTATGCATAATATGTTTATTCTCTTAATCTTCGTATTTATACTAAAACGTATTTATACTAAATGTATTTTATAGTAATCATATTTATACTAATAAATTTTTTTATTAAAATTATTATTAATATAACGGGTACATAACAGTCATTGATGTCAACTGACAACGTTACAACGACTATATTTTTCAAATATAAAATAAACATCTCCGTTTTTCACATTTTCACAAATCAATCTTCATTTTCTCAGATTACCACTCTCCAAAGTTTTTGTAAAGATGATTCACACAAGGATGATTTTTCCTATTGTATTAGTCATATTATCTATCATCATTGTTGCTAATATACCACCGGGTGAACCTATATTCTATCCTGCCCTTGTGGTTTTATTATTTGTAATCATACCATTATTCTGCTATTTGCTACTTATGAATTTAAAATGATTCTAATTTCATGTTGTTAGAAGTTGATTATGATTATAATTTATGTTGTTCATCTTTCTGAAAATAGAAAATGTCAAAATTATCAAAACTTGAGTTTGATGCCCTAGACGTATTGGGAACAAACTACACATCATGAGTCATGGATGTAGAAATAAATCTTGGATCATTGGGTATTCTAGAAACTTTAAAAGAAAACAATACTTGTTCTGATCAAGATAAATTAAAATCAATTGCTTTTATTCGCAAACATATTGATATCACCTTAAAACATATGTATCTCACTATCAAAGATCCACATGTTTTATTGAAAAGTATCAAGAGTAGATTCGATAATCAAAAGGAAATATTACTCCCAGCCGCGAGGGAAGAATGGAGAAATCTAAGGTTTTGAGATTTTAAAAAGGTAAGTGAATACAGCTCGGCCATGTTCAAGATCCGTTCAAAGCTTCAATTCTGTGGTCAAGAAATAAGTGATGTTGATATGATGGAGAAAACTTTCTCCACAATGCATTCTGCAAACATAACTATACAAGAAAATTTAAAATTGCAGAATTACAAAACTTTTTCCAAACTTCAAACTTATCTCTTAGTTGCAGAAGTGAATAAAGAATTACTGATGAAGAATCAAGAATCTTGTCCTACGGGTGCGCTAGCATTCCCTGAAGCTAATGCTATAAACAATAATAATAATAATAATAATAATAATAATAATAATAATAATAATAATAATAATAATAATAATAATAATAATAATAATAATAATAATAATAATAATAATAATAATAATAATAATAATAATAATAATAATAATAATAAAAATAATAATAATAATAATAATAATAATAATAATAATAAAATGCACCTGGGCGAGGACGTGGGCGAGGTCGTGGTCATATTGGCCAAAACCATCATCATGAAAATTACCATAACAATAATAAAAATCATAACTATGTTCGAAATCACCCTTATGGTAATGGTCGTGGTGGTGGTCGTGGTCGTAATGGTTACGGTGGTCGTGGACAAAGAAATAATAATCCACAAAATTATAAGTTTCAACTATCATACAATCCCACAAATCATAATGTTGAAGGAAGCTCTTCAACGAATATTGAAGATTCTTGTTATCGATGTAGTAAAATTGGACATTGGTCTAAGAACTGTCGAACAAATCAATATTTTGTTAATCAATATCAAGAATCGCTAAAGGGAAAGGTAAAAGGAAAAGAGGTAAACCTTGTGGATGACCTTGATACAAAAATCACTGAACCAACAAGTGACTACTTTAATGAATAAATTTTCTATTATATGTCCATATCAAATAAATATATGTAGATTTACGATCTATACCATATCTACTTTACTATATGTTTCCTTATTATGTACTTTCGTTTATAACATATTTTGAATGTAATATATTGATGAATTATGTACTCATTATTTATTTCTCATATTTTGAAGTTCATGATGTACACTACTGGAGTGCAAAATCAGTCAAATGGTGGAGATCTTTGTATTGCAGACAGTGGTACCACACACACTATACTCAAATCTAAAAAATATTTCACTGATTTTAAAGCAACAGAAGGAACGGTACATACTATATCATGTCCTGCGGATTTAATAAAAGAAATGGAAAAAGCAAAATTCATGTTACCAAATGGTACAAATTTTCTGATAAAAAATGCCTTATTTTCTCCCATGTCAAAGAGAAATTTGTTAAGCTTCTCTGACATATACCAAAATGGATATGATTATCAGTCAGTGACTACAGAAAATGATAAATATTTAAGTATCACTGACAAGAAGCATGTGATTGAAAAACTACCAAGACTTAGTTCTGGTTTACATTATACATATATAAATGTACCATAAACACACATGGTAGTTAATGAAAAGGCATGTGATCATGTAATGATCAATCTGTGACATGAAAGATTAGACCACCCAGGATCAACAATGATGAAAAGAATAATTCAAAATATACATGGACATCCATTGACGGATCAAAAGATCCCTCATGATGCAATTATCCCATGTACATCATGCTCACTTGGAAAATTGATAATAAGACCATCACCTCTTAAGGTTGAAAAAGAATCACCAATATTTCTTGAAAGAATTCAAGGTGATATATGTGAACCAATTCATCCACCATGTGGACCATTTAGATATTTCATGGTCCTAATAGACGCATCTAGTAGATGGTCTCATGTTTGTCTATTATCAAGTCGAAATATGGCATTTGCAAAATTTCTTGCTCAAATTATTAAATTGAGAGCACATTTCCCTGATTATACTATTAAAAGGGTGAGATTGGATAATGCTGGTGAGTTTACATCTCAAGCATTTAATGATTTTTGCATGTCTATTGGGATTGTTGTTGAACATCCTGTTGCCCATGTGCATACACAAAATGGTTTAGCCGAATCACTAATCAAACGATTGCAGTTAATAGCTAGACCATTGATAATGAGAACAAAACTCCCAGTATCTGTATGGGGTCATGTAATTTTACATGTTGCATCATTAATTCGCATTAGACCAAGTGCAAGTCATACATATTCTCCCTTGCAACTTGCTTTTGGCCATCAGCCAAATATTTCCCACCTTAGAACATTTAGTTGTGCGGTTTATGTTCCTATCGCACCACCACAATGCACTAAAATGGGTTCTCAAAGAAGGATGTGAATATATGTTGGATATGAAACATCTTCAATCATAAGATATATTGAACCCATGACGGGTGATGTTTTTACAACATGTTTTGCTAATTGTCACTTTAACGAAACATTGTTCCCTAGATTAGGGGGAGAAATAAAAAATAAAGAAAATGATGATTCATGGTGTGAACCTCAATTAATGTATCTTGATCCTCGCACAAAAGAATGCGAGATCGAAGTTCAAAAAATGCATATGCAAGAACTTGCGAATAAATTGCCTGATGCATTTACAGATACAAAAAGAGTGACTAAATCATATATACCAGCAGCAAATGTTCCAGCTCGAATTGAAATTCCAAAAGCTGGAAATAATGTCACTCTTGAGTCTTTGCCACGCCAGAAACGTGGGAGACCAATTGGTTCCAAAGATAAAAATCCTCGAAAAAGAAAATCAGCTGATAATGAGGTAAAAGGAAATGTTCAAGAAGAACTACAAATCAATACTCCTTCTGCAGAAGAGATTGATGATGTCAATACGAAATTTTCAATTAATTATGCACATTTAAAAATATTATGGAACCAAAATGAAATGAAAAATCTTGATGAGATATTTTCATATAATGTTGCGTATGACATCATGAATGATGATGATGATCCAGAACCAAAATCTGTCATGGAATGTCAAAATAGACATGATTGGGATGATTGGAAAGGAGCAATACGAGCTGAATTTGAATCGCTCAATAAAAGAAAAGTTTCCGGATCTATCGTTCTCACACCTAAAGATGTGAAACCTGTGGGATATAGATGGGTTTTTGTGCAAAAAAGAAATGAGAAAAATGAAATTACAAGGTATAAAGCTAGACTTGTAGCTCAAGGTTTTTCTCAAAGACCGAGAATTGATTATGATGAAACTTATTCCCCTGTTATGGATGCAATTACTTTTAGATACTTAATCAGCCTGGCAGTTTCTAAAAATTTAGAAATGCATCTCATGGATGTTGTGACTGCTTATCTATATGGATCACTTGATAGTGATATATATATGAAGATACCTGAAGGATTTAAGGTATTAGAAGCAACCAATGCAAAACCCAAAGAAATATACTCAATCAAGTTACAAAGGTCTTTATATGGGTTGAAACAATCGGGTCGCATGTGGTATAAATGATTAAGTGATTACTTGATAAGCAAAGGGTATACCAATAATCTTATTTGCCCATGTGTATTCATTAAGAAAACAACATCCGGATATGTGATCATAGCCGTTTATGTTGATGATCTTAACATCATAGGTACAAATAAAGAGATCCATGAAGCCATTCAACTTCTAAAGAAAGAATTTGAAATGAAAGATCTCGGAAAAACCAAATATTGCCTTGGTTTGTAGATTGAGCATATGCTTAATGGTTTACTTGTACATCAAACAACTTGAAATGCCCCGTTCATATACAATATAAATGATTCACAATAGTTGATTACATCGCGAGGTAATTGACCTCTATATGATACATTTTACAAACATTGCATTCGTTTTTAAAAGACAAACTTTCTTTAAATCGAAAGTTGACGGCAAGCATACTATTTCATAATACCTCCAACTATAATTGACTTAATAATATTCTTGATGAACTCGATGACTCGAATGCAACGTATTTTGAAATATGTCATGAATGACTCCAAGTAATATCTCTAATATGAGCAAATGCACAGCGGAAGATTTCTTTCATACCTGAGAATAAACATACTTTCAAGTGTCAACCAAAAGGTTGGTGAGTTCATAGGTTTATCATAAAACAATAAAATTCATTACTTTTGATAGACCACAAGATTTAAACGTGCATGGTACAAATGGGCCCGAATCCTATACCCACATGTAATGTACATGCGATATCTTTTAAATACAGTACACCTTTCTCGTGTACGAAATCATTTTTCATAAATCTTAGTAACCGTACACATATCTTGTGCACAAAAATAACATACACATAATCTATGTATAAAATCATTCTCTCAATACATAACATTCACTTTTCATTGCTTTCATAACTTGGCTTGATAACCGACCTTAACATATAATGCGCATAATAATATCCCCAAAACAGAACATCTCGTCTGTATAATAATCATATAAACTTCGAAGTACTAAACACCACGCCCACTAGCCCTTTCGTCTAGTGAACATTCTGGGTGGGGGTGTTAAACCCGGTAGCTACCTTTAGGATTCGCGTCAGTTAGGCGTGCACTAATTCTCAAAATTAGTGATGTTCCCTAATTCTTAGGTTACCAAGCAATAATAATCAGGGGAAAAATATTCATATCAATTGTGGCAATTATCACGTCCACATAATTCAATAGTGGCAATTATCACGTCCACATAATTCATTCGAGGAATGTTTTGCTTGTGTCTATCTCATCAAACATTTATAAAAGCATTTCATGTATTCGCAGTTTAAAATGTATTTCAAAAGTATTTAATAAAGCAGTTGTAAAAGTAGCGCATGTATTCTCAGTCCCAAAAATGTAAAGAGTAAAAGGGAATCAAATGAACTCACCTAATGTATTTTGTAGTAAAAATACATTTGACTAAATTGAACAATACAGGGTTGGCCTCGGATTCACGAACCTATATCATTTGTATATATATATATATATTAAAACATTTAATCGTAATTGAACCAATTTATTTATTATATCCTTAATTTATATCTTATGTATATTTAATTTGTGTATATATTTATAATGACTAATATTTATATAGTTATATTACTATATATTTAAAATACTCAATTTGTTATATATGAATATCTATATAAAAATGTTAATGTGATTAATACTTACTTATATGTAATATTACTAAAAGTATATTTTTTTATATACAAAATATTTATTTGGTAACATAATATCAATAATAGTAATAAAAGTTATTTTTAATTATAATGATAATAACTATTAATAATAATAACTATAAAAATAATGATTTTACAAATAATAATAATACTACTATTTATTTTAATATCTATGATAATAATACTACTAATAATAATACTAGTACTTATGATAATAATAAAAATAATAATGATAATAATAATAATAATAATAATAATAATAATAATAATAATAATAATAATAATAATAATAATAATAATAATAATAATAATAATAATAATAATAATAATAATAATAATAATAATAATAATGGTAATAGTAATACTACCTCAAAGAAGTATTCCTTAAAAAAAATGCCCAAGTGCGGGATTGAACCCGCGAACTCCCGCTAACCCGATAACACATCAAACCAATGCTCTATTTGTTATTTTCTGATTTAATTCATACATTAAATCTATTTAACCCGTATGTGATAGTCTTCTTTTTCTTCATCAACTAAACTTATATATATAATGAATCATCATGATCATCAATATCCTAACTCGTATCATCTTAATCATAATCATCTTCATATCATTCATTCATCATTTTCAACACTTATAGTCATCATCCCTAAGATCATCTTTAACACAATCGTATAAATATATAAATGATGATAATAATCCCACTTATCACCATCAAGCCCACTAACTTCCATGCATTTAGAATGATATCGGCCCATCACCTTTCTTAAAAGCCTACGGCCCCAACAACAAATAAATCTCGGCTCACTGTAGTATTAAAATCAATTGGCCGTCCCACATCGCTTTTGCTCTTTTATTTAAAAAGAACTAGTGGAGGATGTCGACCTTAAAATAAATCTCGATAGAAAGCTTCCCTATACCCCGTTACATATGCTTTTGACCGAATAATCAAGTTGGTGGAGGGAGTTGTAGGCCAAACTTCCATTGAATATATAAATTGAAAATGCGTTTTATAGTCAAATTATCATGCATCACCACATATTTTTTTTTAATTACTACAAACAAAAAAAAGAAACCAAAGTTTTTCCCTTTTTGTCTTCCACTAGCTCTAGTCGGCCACACAAAAAAAAATATTAAGAAATGGCTCGTGATTTTTTTTTTTAAATAGCTGGAGGCTGTAACTTTTGTGGTGATTTGGTCCTACTTCAACCAAAAAGAAGCATATATATAACGCATGGTGTCGGGTTCTCGAAAGAGAAAAAAAATGAAAATATAAGGTGGCGGTTGTTTGTTGAAATAGTTCGTTTGAAGCTGTAGTAGAAGTGATAAGAAGATAGGGTTTAAATAGTTTATGGTTGAAGGTGATGGATTGTAGTGGTATTCGATGAATTAAATGGAACAAAGTGGTGGTTGACGTTTGTCGGGTTCAAGGTTTAAAATGGTGCAATGGTAGATTAGAGTGGTTACAAGTGGTGTGTTGTGGTGGCCGTATCTGATCATAGTCGATAGATTGTCGATGAAGTGTTGGCGGGTGAGTTATGGTAGTGGTAACATTGAGCTAGCTATATGGAATATGAATATGTATGTATATCTCCTCTCTCTTTAATCCCTATATTTAATTATATGTAAATAGAGAATGAGATTCTCTGACAAATAAAAAGCAAGGCGAACAGTATGGTTCAAATAGTAAAACAGTCGATTGAATTTGACGTCTAACAGAATGCAGACAGGAATCAGACAGAATACAAAAATGGAGAAGAAATAAGATAAAATTTGATTAAGATAGCTAGCAAAATTTGTTAGTAGTGTAAATGATTTGTACTAGATTTTGTTTTGTATGGAAAATTTGATATAGACATGAAACAGATTGGAGATCAAAACAAAATTCAATACTGTTTGATGGATGCATGAAACAAGATTCGTACGATGTGTGATAAAATTTCTAACAACTTTTGGTTTATATCTGTGACTTGATCGACCACTGAATCAGAAGGAAAGATTTTTACAAAAAATTAATAGACAATGACTCCTAACAAATTAGTACACTTTATTGACATTTAATTAATATTAATATTTAATAATAAATATAATAATAATAATATTGATATTATTATAGAGATACTAGTAACTAGTAATAATAATAGCATTAATAATAATATTAATAATAAGAAAATAATACTTAACAATGATAAGTATAATGATAAGAGCAAAAAAAAATAATAATAATAATAATTAATGATCATAATAATTGTTAATAATATTGTTAATAATGATATTAATAATAATAATAAATAAAAAGAAAATGATAAAAGTAATAATAATAATTAATCAAAATAATAGTTGTAGTTTTAATCATTCTTATAATAGTATTTATATTTATATATATATATGTTTACATATTTATTTGCACACAATCGTTTGTGAATCGTCGGGAACAGTGAAAGATTAAATGTATATAAAATAGTTCAATAATTTTTGAGACTCAACATTACAGACTTTACTTATCTTGTCGAATCATATAAATATTTAAGTCTAAATTTGGTCGGAAATTTCCGGGCCGTCACAGTACATATCCGTTAAATAAATTTCGTCCCAAAATTTGAGCGAGGTTGTCATGACTAACAATAAAAATGTTTTCATGACGAATATGAGTTGATAGATAGAGTTTTATCATCATTGAGTAATATGGATAAAAAATTTGATTATTCGAAAAGTACTGTGACGATCGCTCTAAATCTACTTGGACGAACACGTCATTCATCGATTTCATTGCGAAGTATTTGACCTCTATATGATACGTTTTATAAACATTGCATTCTTTTGAAAAGGCACACCATAAATGAATATTTAAATCAAAGGTTTTCGACATCTGATGATTTCTACATATAGACAATCACCGTAATATAATAATTTACAATAATACTTCCGTTGACAATGCAGTCAAAATAAGATACATGGTGATGATTTGGTGAATGCAATGTTTCCTTGAAAAATATGCCATGTATGACTCCATGCACATAGCTTGTCTAACATATAAGCAAACAGCGGAAGACTTCTAGGGAACCTGAGAATAAACATGCTAACAAGTGTCAACACAAAGGTTGGTGAGTTCATAGTTTTAATGTTGCGCATAATCTGTATATAAAGGTGGATCACAAGATTTCAGTTGTTCAATCCAGAAACGTTTATCAAAATATTCTACGAAATTGAGCACCCTGGTAACTAAACTTAACGTATATATAATTTGTACCCTTTGTATAATCATCTTAATAATACACGCAAACCAACGTGTACGCTTCTCAAATAGCATACGTCCGTTAAAAGGCTAGTACTCTAGCTCGGACGGGGATATCAAGCCCTATGGATCCATATATAACTACTCGCGCCCACCAGTTCTTATAACCGGCAGTTGCTAGTTACCAAAGCTAAGGGATTTTCGGTTCAAACTCAGTGTAGAATTAAGTATGTACTTGTATCCATTGCGTTTAAAATAAAGTGCATGTATTCTCAGCCCAAAAATATATATTGCAAAAGCAATTAAAAAGGGAGCAAATGAAACTCACACATATAAATCTAGTATTTTCAGTATTTATAAACAGTCGCATGTATTCTCAGCCCAAAAATATATTGAGTAAAAGGGATCATATGAAACTCACCTTAGCAGCATATAAAATCGTTCACCAAAATGTGATCGAAACTCGGATTACCAAATAACCGTAGATCTCAACATATCAATATTAAGATTCAATATTGTAGAAAAGTACGTAGACGTAACGGAGATGATAACACTAGGTTTGACTTGCAAATAATACCCATGAATATTACCCATAACCTCCATAGCTATAACCCATAATTTTCTTAGTTTTATCCCGCTCATAAAACCATTTTGAAAGTGATACGCTCATGACCTCGTCGTAGTATTTTATGTATAATACTAATTAATAATATTACTACTAATAATATTAAGATTAATAATAATATTAATCTTAATAATAATAATAATAACAATAATAATAATAATAATAATAATAATAATAATAATAATAATAATAATAATTAAATAAATAAATAATTACTTACGGAGTAATTTAAATCAAAACAGAGGCAGATATCTCGAGCTTTTATAGGTGTGGCCTGTCCAGGACTGCCATGCGATCGCATGGCTTCCTAGCCCATTTTCCATGCGATCGCATGGGGTGGGTTTCCAGCTCACATTGTTTTTGTAATCTAGCTTGTCGACATATTTATTTAATATATATATAATATATTTAATTTATATAATTAATTATATATTATATTAAATTCACATGCATAGTTGACTTGTAATTTTCGTTCCGATAAGTCGTAGATCGTCACTCGACTTATGTCCCGGTTCCGGTTTTTCGAACGTCCTATCGTATACTGAGAAAACTTGTACTTTACGTTTCGTGAATCGTACCTTTGTCAAAATATAGTCTTAAATCATCCATAAACTATACCACTCGAGGTATAACTTATACATTTGAGTGTTTTGGTCATTTACTTCTATAAATCATCATCTCGCTATTTGTTAATATATATGTATATATATAATACATACATTTTCATTTTGAAATAGTGTTTTACTGCAGCAATTCACTGTAGCAAAGTCAATTTCACTGTAGCAAATAGTGATTTTCGAAAACACTGTAGCATTTTGGGTACTGTAGCAATTTGAAAATACTGTAGCAAATTAGTGTTTTACTGGTTCATCTTAAACGCTTTAGTTAACTTATCTAAATATCAATCGAATCAATAAACGAATGTTACTATCGTTTACTAAATAGCTTGAAATTATATATATGTATATATCTTTTAATATACATAAATCAGTATTTAAATACACATTGGAAGTTATTTATAAATAAATTTTAATAATAAATATTTCAACTTATCATATATATTCAAATAGATATTTAAACCAATAAGTTTAATGTACGGTATCAAACAAGTAATACATTGTTACCTTTTCAAGTTATAGTATATATGTATCTATTTACATATAATTGTTCGCGAATCGTCGAAAACAACCGAAGGGCATTCAAATATATAAAAGTAGTTCAAAAATTTTGAGATTCAACTTCATAGACTTTGCTTATCGTGTCGGAAACGTTAAATTATTTAAAGATAAAGTTTAAATTTGGTCAAAAATTTCCTGGTTGTCACAAGTACGAATGAAGTTATTACCAAAGATTGAGATGAGTAAATGCATATTTGTCTTAACCGATGACGTAATCATGGTTGATTTTCGGAATTCAAGGGATTCAAAAGAAAATCTTGGAAATTTATAAGATCTGATTCTTCGGCGAGTAAGGAAAGTAAGATTTCTATAATTAAATACGGTGATCTGCCTCGATTACTCCATCTGATATTTCTTTTATAAATTTACCTTTTTCGTTCCCTTAGTTTTCACCACTTCTATACTCAATTCCCAAATTCAAAAGATTTTTAAAATGCTTAATTCAGTTCTGATCCTTGTCCTTATCCTTACTATCGCAACAATCATTCTCCTTTTCCAATTTCCACTGGAGGAATCTATTTTCCTCTACTTCGCCCTTGGGGTTATAGTGTTTTTAATTCTCCCGTGTCTTTATGTGGCGATAAACATTGACATACACGGTTTGTAATTTATCTGTTGTTGTTGGGCTTTATATTCTCCCTTTTGTTTCGGAGTTCCATGCTTTTGTTTTCTTGTCGCAAGTAATGGTCCAGAATTCGTAGGCATGAAGTTTCGAATGAACATGACTAATATTTTAAGAGAGAGATTGTAATAGCACGATCATGATTTGGTTAAATTTTCCAAAATTCAAGGGAATAGATAAAATTATCAAGAAAATATATTCTTGATATGTTTAGAGATTAGATAGAATATAAGAGTCGTGTAACATGGCACGTAATGACGTTATAATCTGTGAATCATTACATCCTACTAGAAACTCAGCATAACTTACTGTAACATAATCACGTTGATCAAGTGTCATTATATTATACTAACTCATGCATCAGTTCCCAACACTACTTCAAAAGCATTCTTATTTTAAACTCTAAGGTTTACAGAATATAGAAACTAAAATAGTTTCCTTTTATGATATAACACAGATAGCGCGGAGAGATAATTAATATTGGACGAGCATATTTATGAAGGTATCTTCAGAAATATTGAGGATATTAATAATGAAAGATACGATAATATCTTAGAATTTTTGAATCAAAGTATGATGAAGAAATTCATTCACAATGATTTGGAGCGATTAAGGAGTAAGGTAATCGCTAAAGATTTCATCAGAAACAGAATCATCAGGATTCTTTATGTACAATTTTAGTCCATGTGATTTGTTCAGAGTCTCCTTCATGGTTTGCTCAACCTATTTTTCAGTACCAAATTTTCTATCGAGCGTTCCTAACACTCCTTTCTTTATCATCAAACTTTTGGCCGTTTAGACCGTTTACCAATTTTCTGTTTCCTCTGCATTTAATGCTACGATATCTGAATCATCGGTTATTAATCAGAGGTGGTTTCAGGAGAATTGTGTTTTTAGATGATTAAACACTGATGGTAATATGGTGGAATAAGAAAGGTTCTCCGGTAACAATAACTGGGCACGCATATATATCAAGGTTATAATAAGGTTATTTTGAATGAAAAGTCGAAGTTGTCCTGCTGGAGCTGTAACAAAATTAGCTATTTTGGAAAAGAACTGCAAAGTTATTTTGGGTAATAATAACACTAAAGGAATTAGCACAGCTACGTGTTAGACGTTTACTCAGTTTCTGAGAGTTTTTCAGGTGCATAAATATATGTACCAACCTTTTCTTCCGTAGATGAAGTGCGGTTGGTTCATCCTCTTGATTGAGGTGTTTCCAAGGATCATGAAAGGTTTGAATGCAGATTGTAATCGTCAAGATACAAGTGAGGTTTAAGATGAAATCAAGTGGCAAACTTGAAGAATTGTTTAGTTTCATATGTTATAATCAATATTTTAATTCATTTTAATTGTTCAATGTTGGTAGTCCTCAGTTGATAGTCCATAGTTAGCAATATATAATATTCGAATTAATTAATACGTGTCGTGACCCGTGTACATGTCTCAGACTCGATCACAACTCAAAGTATATATATTATTGTAGAATCAATCTCAACCCTGTATAGCTAACTCCAGCATTACTGCATATAGAGTGTCTATGGTTATTCCAAATAATATATATAGATCCGTCGATATGATATGTTAAAACCTTGTATACGTGTCCCGATATTTAAAGTGCGTAAAATAAATAACAGAAATTAAATGAAGATAAATAAAATTGCGAGAATATAAATTGCGATAATTAAATTGCGATAAATAAAATGTAATCAGTTAGCTAGTAACAGTTAGCTAGGAACAGTTAGCGTGGATTCTTAACAAAATTTCTCATAGTTAATTTGTTTGTTTCTAACAAATTTTTATTTTGTCAAATGTTTTCTTCATTATGCCACTTGTTTGATTCTGATAGGTCAAAATCCGAATGTGAAATTGAATAAAAATGGTTATTCTGCGGTGAACGAATTCGTATATCTGTGGATGTAAGTAGGATAGTAAATGACTGTTGAATCAGATTCGAAGAATGTACAGCGTAACGTATTAATGTGAAATCTAATTATTCCTCGGGTATTACCTACCCGTTAAAATATTTTCACCATTAACAGTTTGTACAAAAGAATTTTTAATTACAATCTTTATGAAAACATATAAACATATATATTTTCTTTAGATGTAATCATGGATTTAATGAGTTAATATGATATTAAACTCATTTGGTTTACGGTTAGAACTAGAATACATAATCTCTAAAACATTAGAGATTACATACTCGCCATGAAGAACGAAGATAATTGATGTAGAACGATACGTAGAACGATGATTATACTCGAGGTACAGAATGAGATGTTGAGGCATGGATTGTTGATGGTACTGGAGCTGTTTATTAATGGTACTGTTGGTGCCGATGATGTTGCTGAAGCTGGTAAATTTTTACACCACATTCTTCAAATTTATTACTCGAGCGCGAAGCTCGTTGACTTCTTCCATTACTCCAGGATGATTGTTGGTCGGAACGAGCGGATGAATAAGGTTTAGAATTTTAGATAGAATATAATCGTGGCGAGATACTCTGGAAATGAGAGAGAAAATGGCGTTTCGAACAGGTTCGCCGGTAAGTGCTTCAGGTTCATCGTCAAGAGGGTAATTTGGTTGGTGGAAAGGATCACCTTCTTCGCATCTCCATTGATTAAGTCGACTAAGAACCCATCTCCAATTCATCCAGAATAGATGATGGCTAATTAGTTGATTCATTCCGGTTACACTGCTTTCAGAGCTCGAGTGGAAATCCATATCGAAATAGCTGTCGGAATAACTATCGGAATAGCTATCGAAATCTGAGGGACTCGAACTGGTTGAGGAATTCATCTTGTATGATCAGATGAAGTATTTTCTATAAGAAATAGATTATAGGATATAGATTAGTACCCTGCAATACATAATTTACATATGCATATATAATACTAAAATCTAATAAGTTACGGAGGAATCTACGGAAGCTGTCAGGTAATGGTAACAATAACAGATATGCTAAGATATGAATTTATCTATACACTGTCTATACAATAGAGGCAGTAAGACGTGTCTAGACTTTAAGGATGATAAGCAAATAATTTTTCGACACTGAATGATAAGCAAAACTTTTGACATGCGGACACGGTCGAAGTCCAAACTCACTAATGTATCTAAACAACTATCAGTTAGACGCACTAATGCAAGACCTGGTTCGCTAAGACCACCGCTCTGATACCAACTGAAATGCCCCGTTCATATACAATATAAACAATTTACAATAGTTGATTACATCTGTAATGACCCAACATTTTCAACTTGTTTCTGTGCCTTGTGATTTTAGCGAAACTGCGTATTTGTGCGTACTGTGCTACTTTATACTCTGGAATCTTTAAATACATGGTTTACTTTCATTTATATATTAAAACGTGCCTTAGAGTACGTAGGATACTTAACTTGATCACCGGATGCTTTATGACCGTTAGTGTCACTTAACGTTTCGAATAAACCGCGAACTGCGCACACGTTTAACTTTTGTCGTAATCGGAATATTATAAATACGAAATATTAATTATTATTTTATAAAAATAATTACTTGGGTTTTTGGATGCTTAATTATGCGTAGTAATTTAATTATGCTTACTAGTTAGTCTTGTTGGACTTTCTACCTTGTTGGACTTAAGCCCACCCTACTCTAGCTAGTAGCCCATTTATTTAGCCCACTTATTAATTACTAGTGACCCAATAATAAGTAAGACAAATGCCCATTTATTAGAGGGAACATGCTAGCATTTGTGTCAAGTATTATCCTTAATGTTGCATGGGATCCTAACATAAGCACCAACTTTAGACAACCATTAACCAAAAAGCAAACTTTTGTCCCCCTTGTTCCCCCCTCCAAATTTCGGCCAACTCACCCCACCCTCACCCTCATTTCCTATAAATACCACCCTTATTCCATCCATTTAACACTTGCTCTCATTTGTATTTCACACACACTTACTCTCTTATTTCCTTTCTAGTCTTTCTCACTCTAAAACTTGTAAGTTTTTGATTTTTCTTCTTCTTCTTCTTCTTCTCCTTTCCTTTTCATGATCATCATCATTCTTTAAAAGATCAAGCTTTTTAGCTTTGATCTTGATTACATCTTGTAGATTCAAGCATGAATCCTTCAAGAACATGGAAGATTCAAGCTTTCTAGCTTTGAATCTTCACCTACTTTATAGATCTACATCTTTTTAGCTTTAATCTTGTTATTTTGTTATAAAGATTCAAACTTGTGTTTGTAATCTTCATGTAACTTAAAGATCCAAGCTTTATGCTTCAAGATCTTCAAGAACAACCAAGATGCAAGCTTTCTAGCTTGAATCTTCATATCTTTTGATGGATCTAAGTTTTCTAACTTATGATCTCATTATTTTGTTATAAAGATCAAAACTTGTGTTTATGGTCTTCATATAACTTAAAGATCCAAGCTTTATGCTTCAAGATCTTCAAAAACACTAAAGGTTCAAGCTTTCTAGCTTTGTGACCTTATAACTTGTGTGAAAAGGATCCAAGCTCTCTAGCTTAGGGTTCCATCACTTCATTTGACTTAGATTATGTTCATACTTGCTTGATTGAAGTAAAGTGTGTAGCTTTAGTTGTAAATGTAACTTGTAATTGTGTTAAGACTAAGGATATGATGTAACCTTGGTTCATCATCCATCTAAGACTCTTAAATGAGTTGTGTTATTACTTGGTCTTAAAATATTATGTATTGATGGTAGAATCTTGGTCAAAATTGATGCTAAACCATCAACGAGTTGTACACTTGAAGCTACAAGCATCAAGGATGAGAACCGTGATAAGCATCAAGCACTAAGAACCCCACCGGAGCACCTTGCTTACTATTTTCGGGATCTGATCAAACCACCTGGGCTACTGGAAAGTTAATTTTCAGTTAGTTCGGTTCGAGTATATGATTTTCCGTTTAGGCCTCGTCTTAATCCGAGTTACGGTTTAGGATTTACGGCCCTCCGAAAGTCACTACGCCGTTGTAACGTTGTGCTAAAATTTCTGACCTACTCGCACTTAAACCGTCACCACGGTCAAACGAAGACGAGTTAGGTTCTGAAAATTGTCCAGAGGTTAGAGGACTCACATACGGAGCCATAGCCACTGACTACGCATCTTTTCGATTTATGTAGAGGTCGTAGCAGCTGACCGAATTCAGCTTATTGTTTCTATCTCTATTCTTGTCAAACTTACTTAGCTTTTATGATGATGAATGATGATGATGATGACACTTAAACTTATTTCATGTACTATTAGAACTTATGAGGATAACCTACTGACCTAGCAACCTTTGACTTAGGTTGACGACCTTTCGAACCGACTTACTACTTGCGTACTTTCATTATCGACTTTACCGCTCTTATCACTGTGAGTTATAGCTTCCCTTTTTACTTATACTATTTTTGGGACTGAGAATACATGCGCTTTTTATGTTTTACTTACTTGACACGAGTACTTAAACTTTGCATATGTGTGGGTTATATAACGGCATAAAGATTCCCCTTAGCACGATGACGTTTAATCATTGGTTTTTGAACCGGTGAACGCGAATATTAGATATGGATCCATAGGGTTTGACATCCCCACTCGGGCTAGTCGCGCTAGTATTTTACAGGTGTTTAATACATCGAGGACATACGCACTCTCCAGGTGTACTTTTAGGGGGTGATATTTATATTTACGTTAAGTCTAGTTACCATGTGCCCACGGTTATACATATACTTTTCATACTGTTTTGAAACATTGAAATCTCGTGGTCAATCTTATATTATTGTTACAACTTAAACTATAGCTCACCAATATTATTGTTGACGTTTTAAGCATGTTTTCTCAAGTGCTTAGAGGTTTGTTGCTTCCGCTGTTAGACTTGCTGTCATGCTATTATAGCTTTGCTGTTAAGGACCTGCTGTATTAGATTTCCGCTGCATTACTTAGAGATGTCTCAATCATGGAACTTTTCTTTTGCATTCGTAACTTATGTTATTTTCAAACAATGACTTTGTAATGACCTTTGTGTAACGTTATCTTTTGTAAAGCGCTATCTTTTATGAATGCAAAACTGGTTTTCAAACAGCATACAGTGTTTGACCTTGTAATGATCCTGTTGTTGATGAACCGTACACGATGGTTTTGTACGGGGCGTCACATTTGGTATCAGAGCATTGGTTGTAGGGAATTAGGTTGCATTAGTGAGTCTAGACCAGGTCGAGTAGGATTCACTAATAGGACTAATCTACAACTTGCTTGTTTACCTGTTTCTGGGGACCGCTGCATGCTACTATGTTATATTACTGCATGTTACTACTTACTAATACTGCATGCCACTGCTTACTTCTACTGCTGTATGATCTGCTGCATGCTACTGCTTACTCTTACTGCTATGTGAACTCGTTGTATGCTATTACTTATCCTCGCTACTGCATACTACTATCTGCTTTCGATTGCATGTTACTTCTATTTAGTACTGTTAATATTGCCATGCTATATACTACTGTAGACGATCTAGGCTGCTGTAGTTACTAAGACTGATTACATGCTTGCTACCCGTCTGCTTTTCGCTGTACTGACTTGGAGAATTTATCCTTCCTAGTTCATATATTTTTCTGAACCCTTTTCCCACTCGTCTAACCCTAAGAAATAGTGTTGTAATCCACCTGTTACTACCGTTCCACCGTTCTAGAGATCGAAACATTACTTCACGCAATCTAGAAGGAGTACCCCTCGGATTACACGCCCACTAGAGTTGATCCTCAGAGGAGGAGATATTGGAGGACTTGTCGGAGTAACCATACCCCGAGCTCACTCTAATTAACCACATAAAACGTATGAACATTAGAAGATTGTTCAGTTTCCACAAGTTGACCCGTATCCCGTACGCTTTCATGACCGTCACTTATCTCTTTCATTCTTCTCCACTACTCGACTATCTAACGACACTTCTGGACTTAGGTCCCCAACACTCTTAGGCATTGGAGAAGTCGGGAAGGACATCTCCTTTCGCAAGGTCTTAGTGTTTTCTACTGATGCTCAGCCGTACCCAAAGACTTAGGAGTCGCCTCAATACATATCGTATTACTACTTGCTACATGTACAACCCGATACGAAAACCAGATTGAATTCTAGAAAGGAACCTAACGACGTTACCTGAACCCGAACATTTTGAAGAAATTTCGGGACATTTAGGCATTGATGCATGACCTACGAAACCTACGCACCCACATCGAGAAACCGTGAGATTTATTATGTAGATTTTGTTTTGAGATAGCTTAGATAAAGCACCGTTGGATGAAATTGAGTAGAACTGGAAGTGATCACGTTACATTGACCATATGGAGTGATATTGGAATGAACGTACGATTTAGTACAATATAAGGATGCCAGGCCAGCGTAATTATATTGAAGTGAATCATGCAGAAGTCCCAATGTTACTATATAAGGAATATGAAGTGATTCAGAGAAAATCTTGGTAGGAACCACTTGAGTATACGCATTATGGTCTATTAGAGGTAGGGAAAAAATAACCACGTAGCCCAGATACTGTACAAGAAGGGCCTTGATTGCAGAAATGATAACCCGAAAATTTGTTATGGATATAGACACTCTGGACACTTAAGAAAAAAGTTCTTAAATAGGAAAAACTTTGGACTTACTTACTGAAGAGCAATCGTTATCTCAGCTATGGAGACTCGCGTAGATCCTGATTTTAGTTAGGGTACATTTCTTCACAACGTTTACTGTCTCGAAGTTGTTTAATACTAGAGCAATAGAAACCTTATATCTAAGAACCTCAGTGTTATGACTAATAAGCCATTAACAACCATGAGAGTTATGTATTCTATAGGACAAGCTAATGGTAAGCTGGCAGAGATAGAGGAATGACTTAAGGTAGTACCTTAAAATTAACAGGTGGGTCATTTGGAGATGACCTCATGTCAACAAAACTTGGAAGTTTAAAGTAGTAGTGGAAAGGATTAGTTACCTACGCACAAGCGGATGTTATTTGAGGAGAATGATAGAATTTTTCACAGTAGTATAATAAGATTCGGTTGGAATGAACCTTAAGATTAACCTAACACCCGTCAATTTGGGAAGCTTGATGTAATTGTTGGAATGGACTTTAGGATTAACCTAATACTCATCAAGTTATGAAGCTTTAATGAAATAGTTGGAACAAACTGGCTTTCAAGGATGAAAGCGAAAGTTATTTATAGTAAGAAGATTATTCGTATACCTCGTGAGGATAGTGAGCCAAAAGCCATCTAGGTTACTTCAACAACCCGAGATCCTACAATGGAAATGGGAAGGGATGACGATGGATTTCATCCCGAAGCTACCGAAAACAATAGACAGTTATGACACTATCTGGATCATCGTTGACCGCCTCACCAAATCTGCTCACTTTCTAACCATGAAAGAAACCGATACAATAGACAACAATACATAAAGGAAATTGTATCCCGTCACTTCAGCAATTCAAATTCTATACTACCCAAGAATCTTATTTGATGCTCATTCTTATGCGACTCTGAATCCTAACTTATTTCGAGAGAATTCTTAATCGATGATAAACACACCATCACCCTTCTTACGTCGATGTTAGTCATGCCAGTTCGAGATTTCCAAAATCAATGGGTAGTTAATCCCCATCCTCATACTCTCCCTTTCGTAACTCACTTATAAGCAACAACTTTACACTTAAGCATTTTTGGTCGAAAGACTTATGCCCTACCAATAGTCATCAACCACTTTTAAACTCAATGATTTTTATTACCTCAAAGATCACTCGAAATTTTCAAAATCTTTTACTCAATCCTCATCAATCCTTTTCCAACTTGTAACCTTCGAAATATGAAAATTTTATCTGCCAATTTTTTTTCACATACTATGTTACTGTACAAATTTTATTGCCAAAATTTTGTCTGTCAAAGTTTTATAAAAATGAATTTATTTTATTGCCATCCGTACAAATTTTAGAAATTGTATATGATAAAGTAAACAATTACTATTTTTGACTAGTACATGTGAAATTTTACTTTCACCTTTAAAAATCAATACTTTTAATCAAAAGATATTTTACTTAGAGTAAGTCTATATTTACTAAGAACTTCGTTTCTTTTCTTACATTGTCACCCTAACGATTTCTATATAATTTTCATTGCTTATTATATAAAATTATTCGTTGCTTATTCGTATCCAAGTCATCATGTAGACTTACAACCGTCGAAATTGAAAGATTCATGTGTGTGTATGTGTATGTGATGAAGGCACTTACTACCACGCCATGCAGAACCTTTGGGCATCCACTAACACTTAAACCATTCAAAGTTATTGCGTTACCCCAAAGATCTTATTTGCCACACCTGTTGGAACGATGCTCTTTCTTACGTAACTCTAAGTCCTGACTTATTTCAAGAAATTCTCATTTTGTGATATTAACACCATTAGCATTCCGACTTTAATATTAGTCATAACCTATTTGGCATCTTGCAAAGTCAAGAAGCGATTAACTTTTCATCCTCATACTCTATCCTTCATACCTCACTTTTTAGCAACGGCTTCGCACGTGAACATTTTTGGGCCAAAGACTTAAGTCCCTGATAATCATCAAAACTACATTTAATTCATTAGTTTTCATTACCTAGTAACATGACAACCGATGATTCAAAGATTTTTCACTCGACCTTTTTCAACTCGTAACCTCTGAAATACGAAAAACTATGTTTATCAAAATTTTTACACGTTGTTTATTGTAAGGTCCTCACGAGATTTATGGACAAACGAAAGTAATAAAATTTTTCTGTCACTTATGCGATTTATAAAATCATATATGTACATATAATGAAGTTAATAAGTTTACCCTTACCTATTTTGGTTAGTACATACTAAGTTATACCTTCACATTATTTAAAAACCACTCCTTTATTGAGTTGTTTAACTTAAATCAAATAGTTTTGTGCAAAATGGTACGCGTCGTACATACTTCTAAATTTACTAGGAACTTCGTTCCGTTTATGTTGTCACATCAAACGTTTAAAGGTTTTCAAAACTTCCTCGGTTGATTTTATTAAAGGTTTTCGTATTAAACTACACCATGTATGGATCACACTTCTTCTCGCCCTCCGTTAGGGATGAAACTGACCATCAAGATCTTTGTTAAAAACTCTTGAGCCACTTTGGATGGCAGATTTACAAAATTTGTTAGGAAGTCTCTGCGCTCGTAAAATGTTCCTTTTAAGGTTAGACATGGCAAAAACGTGGATCGATAAATCAGTTTTCTGGGGTACACTTAGTGGTCACCCTATCGTAGGGAAAGCACTAGGCGGGTTTCTACTCTCAATGTTTCACGGCTAAATCACAACACCCTCGTAAACGTCATCTCTATGAATCAGTAGGTTGAGGTACAAGGAATCGTTTTTGAGATTCTTTTCACTTAGAGTAGACCGTTCTTTATGACCAAGGGTTCACATATCCTCTCATCCGCGCATCCCCATAAGTATAAGGATAAATTCGGATCAATCCACTCGAAGAGTTCACTCTGGTTCAAGGATCACACCTTTCGTGCGATTTTCTTTCGAAAATGTAATATTAAATACTTTAAGAATCTATGAATCTTGTTATCCTCTTGGAAGGGACTGCTTAAAATGTCTGTAACACAGATACACATTCCTTCCTTCGTTGGTTGCAACTATATGTTGTTCTAGCTAATGATAACCATAACTTCAACATGTAACTGAATGGATAAAGTTACATTATGGAACTGTGCTTTCTTTCCATCCAAGGATAAGTTCACATGTGGTATATTGTGATCGCCATGTTTTCCATTCTATCTATCAGCTTGGTACTACGACATAAGCGCTCAAGGTTTTAGATGAGTTTGTTAACTTTCATGATGTATTCCATGCATCCAGCTTACTGAAGATGCCTGTAGGGCTAAAAACATTGTCTTTCCTTCTGTAGGTATATATACAGAATATATTCGGATGACATATTCATGTTAACAAGAAACGAAATAAACTTGTTGATCTCTTAGGACAAGAGACTTAATTAATGGAATATACCTATTCTTACTTTTATACGCCCAAGTACCTTTCGAGGTAAATAACTCACTTATGAGCCCACGAGTCTCACGAAACCTTGATACGCTACTTCTTATTTAAATACGGTGCCATTTTTAGTCACTCCTCAAATTTCGGGACGAAATTTCCATTAACAGGTGGGTAATGTAACGACCTGACTTTTTCGACTTGTTTCTGCGCCTTGTGATTTAAGCTAAACTGCGTATTTGTGCGTACTGTGCTACTTTATACTCTGGAATCTTTAAATACATGGTTTACTTTCATTTATATATTAAAACGTGCCTTAGAGTACGTAGGATACTTAACTTGATCACCGGATGCTTTATGACCGTTAGTGTCACTTAACGTTTCGAATAAACCGCGAACTGCGCACACGTTTAACTTTTGTCGTAATCGGAATATTATGACTACGAAATATTAATTATTATTTTATAAAAATAATTACTTGGGTTTTTGGATGCTTAATTATGCGTAGTAATTTAATTATGATTACTAGTTAGTCTTGTTGGACTTTCTACCTTGTTGGACTTAAGCCCACCCTACTCTAGCTAGTAGCCCATTTATTTAGCCCACTTATTAATTACTAGTGACCCAATAATAAGTAAGACAAATGCCCATTTATTAGAGGGAACATGCTAGCATTTGTGTCAAGTATTATCCTTAATGTTGCATGGGATCCTAACATAAGCACCAACTTTAGACAACCATTAACCAAAAAGCAAACTTTTGTCCCCCTTGTTCCCCCCTCCAAATTTCGGCCAACTCAACCCACCCTCACCCTCATTTCCTATAAATACCACCCTTATTTCATCCAATTAACACTTGCTCTCATTTGTATTTCACACACACTTACTCTCTTATTTCCTTTCTAGTCTTTCTCACTCTAAAACTTGTAAGTTTTTGATTTTTCTTCTTCTTCTTCTTCTCCTTTCCTTTTCATGATCATCATCATTCTTTAAAAGATCAAGCTTTTTAGCTTTGATCTTGATTACATCTTGTAGATTCAAGCATGAATCCTTCAAGAACATGGAAGATTCAAGCTTTCTAGCTTTGATTCTTCACCTACTTTATAGATCTACATCTTTTTAGCTTTAATCTTATTATTTTGTTATAAAGATTCAAACTTGTGTTTGTAATCTTCATGTAACTTAAAGATCCAAGCTTTATGCTTCAAGATCTTCAAGAACAACCAAGATGCAAGCTTTCTAGCTTGAATCTTCATATCTTTTGATGGATCTAAGTTTTCTAACTTATGATCTCATTATTTTGTTATAAAGATCAAAACTTGTGTTTATGGTCTTCATATAACTTAAAGATCCAAGCTTTATGCTTCAAGATCTTCAAGAACACTAAAGGTTCAAGCTTTCTAGCTTTGTGACCTTATAACTTGTGTGAAAAGGGTCCAAGCTCTCTAGCTTAGGGTTCCATCACTTCATTTGACTTAGATTATGTTCATGCTTGCTTGATTGAAGTAAAGTTTGTAGCTTTAGTTGTAAATGTAACTTGTAATTGTGTTAAGACTAAGGATATGATGTAACCTTGGTTCATCATCCATCTAAGACTCTTAAATGAGTTGTGTTATTACTTGGTCTTAACATATTGTGTATTGATGGTAGAATCTTGGTCAAAAGTGTTGCTAAACCATCAACGAGTTGTACACTTGAAGCTACAAGCATCAAGGATGAGAATCGTGATGAGCATCAAGCACTAAGAACCCCACCGGAGCACCTTGCTTACTATTTTCGGGATTT